>NW_026068292.1:75262-119270 GCF_014885135.2 Alexandromys fortis
AGGGCAGGGAACCCTGACTGCCCCTCAGACTGGAGAGGGAGGGGGAGAGGAGTGGGGGGAGGGGGAGAGGAGAGGGAGGAGGGGGGAAAAGAGAGACGGGGAGGGAAATGGGAGGCGGGGAGGAGGCGGAAATCTTTTTTTTTTTCAATAAAAAAATTATATTTAAAAAAAATATATAATTCACCCTTCCATGCCCACACTGTATCCTGAAATATAAAGGTTTACAGAGATACAAATTTGCTCCTAAATGACAGCCATGGGACATGTATTTCTTATGCAGGAGGAACAGGAAATCTGCTCGAGGCAGAACTGCGACATCAGCTCCATCAATATTGTGACCCAAATCCTTTTTGTTAATATCACTGTTAGTTTTGGATCCAAATCACGTTTTATTGGAGCCTCTTGGTTGAAGGAAGAGCAGGAAACGAGGGGCCCAGAGCTCTGAACTGTAGCTGCTTATATAGGGAGTCTGCCTAGCAACCTTTGATACTTTACTGCTTCTCTGGAGACCCACCGGCCAGAAAGAAAACAAACCTCCTTGTCAATTACAGACCACAAGGAAGTTCCCATGCTGATCAGGGGGAGTGTGGGCAGCTAGATCACAACAACTCATCCTGTTTTCTGGTGAAAGAACTGCAACTTTTATTATGGTATCAAGCGAGGCCTGGGCCAAATGCCATCTTGTAATGGCAGCCACTCAAATCGGCTCCCAGCAAGAACAGACACATTAATATTAGGTATACTTACTAAGCAACAAAAGTGTAATCAGACAATTATGACCTCATCGAAGTAAAAGAAATTAACAAAGAATACAGAATGAAAAGCTGCAGTGGGAAATATTTGCACACAATTTTGGTTAAGGTATTAAGAACCAAAATACAATAAAAATTCCTACAACTCAATAGCAAAAATAAACAAATTTAAATATGGTCAAGGGCCTTATTAGATGTGTCTGAAAAGCAGAAGCCCACATGCTAATATATGCATGAAAAATGGTCAACACAGTCAACCATCAAATAAATGTAAATCAGATTCACAGTAAGATGCACCCATCATCTGTTGATCTGACTATTAAAAATTAAGAGACACTATATGTGAAGAAATAGAGCCAGAATGTTCTTAGCCCATAATAGCTCTATGTAAAACCTAGGAAACTATCCAGCAACTTCAGATGTTTCTGAAGCAATGAATAAAGTCAGCACAGCAATCTTTGTTAATAAGTATAAATTTATTACACAAGACAGAAAATTTTATAAACAGAGGATAAAATAACTCTAAAATGTTAAACACAGACAGACAGGTAAGACATCTCAGCAAGTAAAGGTGCCTTTAAACTGATGGCCTCCTAAGTTTGACTCCCAGATACTGTAGGAGAGACTTGGTTCCTACAAAGTGTCCTCTCACCTCCATGCCTGTGCCATGGATTCGTGAAAGAATCTTTCTCTTATTCATCTGTATTTTGAAGGTTGTAAAAATCTCCATTTTTGGGTTAAAATACCAGTGTAAGGTTTCCAGGACTGACTACATTTAGTGAGTATTTATTACACACAGAGGTGTTGAAAAGTAGAAATCTTTTGAAAAGAAAGAAAGTAGCAGTCACTCCTATTTAAATCAACTGAACTGTATTTTCTATGCAGATAACCAGACTTTTGGTTCAAAAGGGTGTAGAACTCATTTTGGGTTTCCAGGATATGTAATTCCAAATTTATTAACCCAATATGCCCATTAGTTTCATATGTCCCAAAGAGTGTGCAAGGACTGCTACACAGGAAAAGTATCACACAACACAATTTCAGTTAATAATATGACTACCATGAAAGAATGGACTCACTGTGTGATGTGATTGTGCAGGAAAACACTTCATGAAATATGTAAGACACATTTTAAATAATGATAATTGTGTAAGTATTAGATTTTAGAACATTATACAAACAACGTGAAAATGTATGAGGGAAAAATGGATCATGTAAGCTGTTTTGGAAATTTACTTAACTGTAACACACACACACAAATGCACACACATATAAAGGGGGAAAAAGTGTGCCTGTGTACATAAGTATGCACATATGCTTTAGCTTTCTTCCTCCCCCAAAAAAGTATATTTCAAATGAATAATTTTTACTTAGTCCAACATTTAACATGTATCCACAGCCTATAATTAAACTTAAAATGTAGGGATAAGCCCTCCCCTTGGGGGCGGGCTGCCTCGGGCGTATGTTTACTGATATATTGGGCGGGCAGAGGCTGCGCGCCCCTTCCCTTCCTCTCCTGTCTCCGCCGGCTACTCCGCTGGAACCTTGGTTTCGTGAGTCTGGTTTTGTTATTAAACTTGTTCAAATACCTATTATCTTTGGTGATTATTAATCCGACCACTGCATTAAAAGACAAATTCCTGGGAATACAAAAATGGGGGAAGGTGGGACTAGAAGGATTTCAAGTTTCATATATTAAAAAGAATAATAAAAGTGAAAGATTAGGATGAAAAGCAGGCAAAATGACTTCTAGGGTTAGAGAGAACACAGTTTTACTAAATATCTAGAGTATATAAATTGCATCTCCTCATGTTCTCCTCCCTCCTCTGCCTCTCTCCTAACCCTCCGCTCTCAACCCCCAACTCCCAATTTTCTCATGAGATCTCACCTTTTTTACAATCCATGTATGTTTTACTTGTTACCTAGCTTCTCTGGGGTCATGGATTATAGGCCAACTTTCCTTAGGTTTATGTCTATTATCCACTTATGAGTTATATATTTTAAAAATGTTACTTTGGGAAACATAGGTTCTACTTTTGTTTCCATAGGAAATGCAAGATTCTGTATTCATTCTGGGTTAAGAAAAATCAGGTTTAATTGAGGAAGACCCCCAAAAATCCTTACTACAGGCATGGGACTAAACCTAAAGTAACTTTAAGACATATAATGTGTATTTTGCCAGCTCAATCATAAAACAACAAATTATCTTTGGCTGTCTTATGTACAATGCACAATATATGCGTGTGTGTGTGTCCTTTAAAAGTTCATATATTTTCAGAACAATGGGACCAGAAACCAATAAAAATGAAGGCCCAGGTGATCCAGCAGCTAGAACAGCTTCCAGGCTGCTGACTGAGATATTCCAACTTCATAAAATACTCCAGCCAAGACTTAACAATTATACTAATTGTTTAGGGTCTCTCAAAGATTAAGAGTACCCACAAATCAGCAGTAAATAGTCTAGAAAACTATATACACATTCCCAAAATATTAATTATAAATACTTGTTTTTATTTAAGGGGGTTGATTACAAATTTTTATTATCCTAGTCAATCTCTTTCTAAAATAAAGAGGGATAAGATATAGATATTATTGGAATAAAGGGTAGATTATTGAATATACTTGAATGCAATAAGCAACTGTTAATCTTATATATTTTACATTGGGATGGATTTTATTTTATTGCTACAAATAAATTTAGCATTAATTTTGTCATACTTTATGTATATTTCTGTAGTAAGAGGCTGTTTTTTGTTCTCAGCTTCCCAGATTGGACTAACAACATAGAAATTATAGTTTAAGCATATTGCTAGCAGCTCTTACATCTAGAATTAACCTATTTCCATTATTTTATATTTTACCACGACGCTCGTGGCCTACCAGCAAGGTTCCAGCAGGCAGCTTGCATCTTCCCCCTCTGGCAGCTCCATGACATCTCCCTGACTCTGCCTTCTTTCTTCTACATTTAATTTAGTTTTCCCCACCTACCTCTGTTCTGCCCTGCTATAGGCCCCAAACAGCTTCTTTATTAACCAATGATATAAAACTTTGGTGAGTTTAAAGTTTTATAATTAATTTATCATTTATCATTACTAAGGAAAGCTACAATTTTCTAGTTTTCAGCTCCATCAAGACCTGAAAAGGAAATAATATTGCCTGTGTTTGCAAGAAATGCAAGCAATTGACTTCAAAAATATGTAAGAACTCACTAAATTAAGATAGATATTTAAATATTTTACCTAATTTTGTCAAATAGAAATAGACTAGATATTTTAACTGTAATTCTTGTTTGATAATTGTTTTGTTATATGTAATTTTACTATGTTAAAGTTAAAACATCCCTTTTTGATTAGAGAAAAAGGGGGAGATAATGTGGGATAGTCCTTTTGTACACTGTGAATATGTTTTTGTCTCATTGTGTTGAAATAGGAGCGGCAGGGCTGCGTCCCCGGCACCCGGCCGCCCGCATGGCTAGTGTATACCCAGAAATAATTACACGGAAACTGTATTCTTTCAAACACTGCCTGGCCCGGCTAGGTCCAGTTTCTTATTGGCTAGCTCTTACATATTGTTCTAACTCATTTCTAATATTCTGTGTAGCCCATGAGCTGGCTTACCAGAGAGGATCTTAACCTGCGTCTGTCTGGAGTGGGAGCATCATGGCGACTCACTCACTCAGCTTCTTTTTCCCAGCATTCTCCTCTGTCTACTCCGCCTACCTAATTTTCTGTCCTATGAGGGCCGAGGCAGTTTCTTTATTAATAAGAAATCACTCCCACATCATCATTGGTTAATAATAATAAAAAACCTTTTTTTTTTTAACCAATATTTAGTCAGGATAAGATTAGGCTGAACATTCAAACAGTACTCAGATGAGGAGGGGCAGAGTCAAAAGAGATAAGAGTTAGTTTCCAGAGAAACAAGAAGGCAGCAGAATGGTAAAGCCTGAACCAAGTGGCAATACAAAGATTAATATAAATGGGTTAATTTAAATGTAAGAGGTGGTTATTAATAAGTCTGATTTATTGGCTAAACATTTATAATTAATATAAGCCTGTGTGTGGTAGTTTGGAAACCAGTTACCATGAATTTGGAAGTAGGTGGGTAGGAGACAAGGCTCCATTTACATCTTCCAGCTAAAATACTCTCATAGATACTTTAACTTTTTATTGATTTTTTATTATATTTTTGTGTGTTTTACATGCAAGAATGTCTGTACACCACATGTAGTGTACAATGAGACCAAAAGCAGGCATCATATTCTCTAAAACTGTAACTATAGACATTTGTGAGCTCTCATTTGAGTGCTGGGAATGGAACCCACACAGGTCCTCTGGAAGGGCAGCCAGTGCTCTTAACCTCTGACCTATCTCTCTGGTTGGTGAACATACATTTTTTATACTGCAGTTTGTTTTTCACAAGGGCTGTAAGACTGCATACTCTATCCTCTTGACCTTGAGGAGGAACTTCATAAGTCAGCTAAGGTTTGGAAAGGGAAAGACCAATTGGAGAATATAGTAAAAATTTACAGTTTTGAAGAAGAAAAGCTATCCTCACTCTCTTTCATTGTTCTCGTTCCTATAGGACAGACAAGGCCTAGTGTTACAGAAAATAATTTCTTGATATTCTATTTGGAGAATAAATGCAGGAAACTTGTCCCTTAATATTAAAAAGCATTATTGATAAGTATCAAACTAATATAAATGAGAAATAAATGAACCTCAAAAATACAGCAGTCTCTTTGTACACACTAATGAACAAAATATCAGAAAAAAACTTGAGAACTGCACTGAGTATGTACTTTTCAAATAACAATTTAAACACACAGAGAGGCACAGAGAGAGTGGGTTGTTTATTTTTTCACTCAAGGACACTGACACAGTATAAATTGCTCTGCTCAGTTTGCTTTATAAATCATTCAACACTCTGATAATACTTTGAGCTTGAAACATGACATTGAATAAAATGACTAAAGAAAGTCCTTGCTGCTGAGGAAATTTTCTGAGTGAAAATAAGCAACACTACATGAACAGTATATAGTAATGAAGAACATCCTCCATGAAAAGAAAGTGAAAGGGCCAGAGACTGCAGAGTGGGGTGTTTAGGGGACAGTGATAGACTGATGTTTGTTAGCGATGCTAGGGAAGTCCTATGAGTAAATGACTAAGTACTTGCAGAGAAGGATAGTTAGCAATAGTTATGTCTGAGGCAGTACTGAAGGCAGAATGATCACTGAATACAGAGTTTCTTCAGAGAAGAATGCATTATTTGTTGACAAAAGGAAAACAGCTTCAGTAGCAAGTGGTAGGAAAGATTCCTTCAGAGTGAAGCTAAAAGAGTGTTCTTTTCCCTTGTGTGACAGTGGCCTCTGGTTCTTCTGTTGGGAGGTTCCTACTATATGTTTATAACTTAGAACTAAAGGGTGAAATGCAGCCTCATCATCAAGAATATGTGCTTCTCTCTGTCATAAAAATTGTAGTGTTCAAAGCTGGGCATGGTGGTGCATGTCTTTAAATCCCAGCACTCAGATGACAAAGGCAGATGAATATCTGTGAGTTCAAACTCAGCCAGAGCTACATATTTTCTTAAATATCTCTGTTCTGCAAAAACATAGCATTCAAGGACATGCAGGAAAAGAAAGCTGGGATGTCTGTGGCTTGGTGGAAAGCAGAAGTCAAACCACTTGGGATAACTATGTTGCACCCAAGAGTAAATGGCTATCTGATAAAGGTTCAGAAAATGAACTTTATTCCTTGATTACAATTTGAACATGTTGATCTGTCTCTCAGAAAATATAGAAACAAAAGGACCAAAAATCAAAGCATAAAAACCAGTTTAGTCTCTGAGAAGCCAAAGGTAAAAGAGGTAAAGCATTTACTAGTTTAGAACAGATGGTAAAAAGAGTCATCACAGAAATATGCTCCAGAGACTACACATCCATCAATTATCTCTTTCTGTGCAACTATATATGGGTAGATAAGTAGATACCCTTCATTCCCAATAAGTAAAAAAAAAACATTATGGCCCTGACAGCACATCTTGAGAATTACCATTTGGGGCTGAGTGACTTAGACCCTGAGGAGTTAATTATTGAGTATCTGTGTAAGACATCACAAATCACTGGGGATAAGATCCAAGCACTCAGGGATGAATTAGTAATATTTGCTTTCATTTTGAGGTCTGAAGTGTACATATGAGTTCCCTGTCTAATAGGGAAATGGGGCATCATGGACAGATTAGATAGGAATGGATGAAAAGATGTTCAGTTGATTATATATCATATAATTTAAGGGAACTGTAAAGCAGGGTCTTGATGTTTACCACCAATACCAGTAAGAAATATTTTGATGTAGGATTCTCCTCGGTATGCCTTTGGTTAACAAAGAAGCGGTATTAGCCTACAGCAGGGCAGATATAGCCATGTTGGAAGATTATATATATTTACATTAGGTGGAGTCAGTGAGAAGCCATGTAGTTGCTGGAGGAGACAGATGCCCTTGAACTTTACCTGGTAAGCCACTGCCATGTGGTGATACACAGATTTATATACATGGGTTAACTCAAGATATAAAAGTTAGCTAGGAATATGCTGAAAACCATTGGCCAAACAGTATTACAAATGATATAGTTTTTGTGTGACTATTTTGGGTAGGGTAGCTAGTAACAACTGAACAGTCTCTGCCAACATAAGGGCACACAATGTGGGGCCAACAAACATGGAAAGTCACACACTTTGGGTCTGAGTGCTTGCATGCTTGTTCAGGGTTAGGAGAAAAGTAACTGAGAGCATGCCTGCCACTTAGCTTCCCTGTCTGGGCCAAATCATGTCTGCTAGGCATGTACAGGTAAAAGAGCATGGTGGATTTTTGCAGCTATACACAGATATTTTCAGGCAGTGCAGTATTCTGCATGGCAGACTTAGCTTTCACTAAGTTAAAAATGTTTTATGGGCTGCACGCTCCTTCTCAGAGTTAAAGTGAGTGAGGCTCCTCCATAGTTGTCCCAGAACTGGTGGTAATGGCACCACTACCATATTGAAAGGCAGAGAGAAAGCCAAACCAGCATCCAGGCCACAGGATCACACTGTTTACAATTTTAAAATGTGTTAAAAAGGATTTCAGAGTGAGTACATCCCATGTTCATCTTTTTGGGTCTGGGTTACCTCATTCAGGATAGTGTTTTCTATTTCCATCCATTTGCATGCAAAATTCGAGAAGTCGTTTTTTACTGCTGAGTAGTACTCTAATGTGTATATATTCCACACTTTCTTCATCCATTCTTTTATTGAAGGACATCTAGGTTGTTTCCAGGTTCTGGCTATTACAAATAATGCTGCTATGAACATAGTTGAACAAATGCCCCTGTCATATGATCGGGCATTTCTTGGGTATATTCCCAAGAGTGGCATTGCTGGGTCCAGGGGTAGGATGATCCCGAATTTCCTGAGAAACCGCCACACTGCTTTCCAAAGTGGTTGCACAAGTTTGCATTCACACCAGCAATGAATGAGGGTACCCCTTTCTCCACAACCTCTCCAGCAAAGGCTATCATTGGTGTTCTTGATTTTAGCCATTCTGACAGGTGTAAGATGATATCTCAAAGTTGTTTTGATTTGCATTTCCCTGATCGCTAAGGAGGTTGAGCATAACCTTAAGTGTCTTATAGCCATTTGAAATTCATCTGTTGAGAATTCTCTGTTCAGATCAGTGCCCCATTTTTTAATTGGGTTAATTAGCATTTTAAAGTCTAGTTTCTTGAGTTCTTTATATATTTTGGAGATCAGACCTTTGTCTGTTGCGGGGGTGGTGAAGATCTTCTCCCAATCAGTGGGTTGCCTTTTTGTCTTAGTGACAGTGTCCTTTGCTTTGCAGAAGCTTCTCAGTTTCTGTATATCACCACGTGGCAGTGGCTTACCAGGTAAAATTCCCAGCATCTCTGTCTGGAGGATCCATAGCTCTCTCCTAACTCTGCTTTCTTCCTGCCAGAATTAAGTTCTGTCTTCCTTGTCTACCTAAGTTCTGCCCTATCAATAGGCCAGGAATTTTCCTTATTTATTAATACTAATCACAGCTAACAGAGGGGACTGTCACATCAGGTTCTTTATAAATATTTGTTTACATTTAAAGGTGGGTGTGCTATAGAGATGAATACTTTGCATTGGTATGGATTTTGGTTTATTGATACAAATTTAAGGTCAATTTTGTTATATGTGCATTTCTGCTCTTGATTCAGATATTGTGTTTATTTAGCTCATTTTAAGATGTAATGGATAATTATGAAATGCAGGATAATAGTCATTTTTAAAAATCAAGCCTGTAGTCATGTTAGTTAGGTTTTCTAGATGTACAGAAATATATTTCATATAGATAGATATTCTTCAAACCTTTCAAGACTAACAGAATATGGCATTTAAAAATGTTATAAGAACTTAGACTTTTCATGACAAAGACACATCTGCTCCTGGAATTACCAATCTACTTTAAGGTGATGAATGGCATTGAAGAGGCTCCTTATAAAGTTGGTTAGACATTTGGGCAAGAAACTGCTCTTGCCTGGACTGTTTGATGTTATTCTTGATGAACTGGACATGCAGGACCCACAGAAAAATGACTGTTGAAGTTGCTTAGACAAGGTGAGACAGTCCTTCAGGGTTCCTGCTTCATAATGGAGTTGGCCAGATATTCTGCAGGACACATAAGAAAGTGACTGACAAACTGCCAATTTGGCAAAATTGTTCTTGAAATTTCCTTCTTCATGGAAAAGTCTGCTAGATACTCTGGGCCTGTAGGCTGAAGATTGGATGTCCCAAAATTACAGAAGAACTTTAGGTCACTGTTAAGGCTGCGACATGCTTCTGTCATTTCTAGAGTTTTGGAAGTTTCTTGAAATTCACTTCCTGTTAACTTAGGTAATATTATATCCTGGGGTCTTTGATGGAGTTGAAGAACAGTTATAGTTTTTCTTACTTATGATAAAAGAAAAGTAAATATAAATACTGTAACTATAATCTTGTTTGATGACTGTTTTTTATATGCAATTTTACTATGTTAAAGATAAAGCCTTCCTTTTTATTTAGACAGAAAGGGGAAGTGATGTGGGATTCCCCTCTCTATACCATCAGTTAATAAAGAAGATGCTTCAGCCTTTAGCAGGGCAGAATATAGCCATGCTGTAAGAGATATACATAGAGAAAGTAGGCAGAGTCAGTGAGAAGCCATACTGTTGCTGGATGAGACAGACACCCTAGGACCTTACCCACTAAGCCACTGTGATGTAGCAATACACAGATTAATACAAAAGGGTTAATTCAAGATGTAAGTGTGTTAGTACTATTGGCCAAGCAGTAGTGAAAATAATACAGTTTCCCTGTGATTATTTTGGGTCAGACCAGCCAGGAAATGAACACGTAGCCTCTGCCAACAAAATTGTGCTTGGGACTGTAAAGTTTATCCAGAGAAATAAATCAGGATAAAGAAACATTTATGGGTATTGTAAGGGATGCAGATTTATTCCTGCTGCATCCAGAGCTAAGAGAAAGCCAACAATTGCAAACCTCTGTATAGTTTCAGGGTCCAACTGCTCCACAAAAAGAGGATAATTTTTTTTTCTGGTTGTGCTTCTTATATTCCAGGAACAAAATTAGGACTATTTTTCCATCTTTTGGTTTGAAATGAGTGTGAGATTCTCCTTGAATGGAGGTTGGGGGAAAGAGATACTTCTACTGACCATTAATTTATAACCTAGACAATGAATAGAGGAGGCTTATAGTTCCATATCTGTAAGGACTCTTGACTTTAATGTCCTGAGTGATCATAATGACAGTTGGACGGAATTCCTTTTTCCCCTATATTTTATTTTATTTTGTTTATTTTTTTTTAGTTGTTGAAAAAAAATTTCCGCCTCTTCCCTGTTTCCCATTTCCCTCCCCCTCCTCCAGAGTGGGGGGAGGGGGAAGGAGGAGGGGAGTGGGGGAAGGGAGTGATGTGTGGAAGGAATTCTTATTCCAAACCCTGGGTTAACATCCTTACACTCAACTTGTGGTCACCAGATAGAGCTCTAGTCTTCTCTGACATGGCTCGGGAGAAGGCAAGTAGCACAGACATCTACTGAGTTTACTTCCTATCTCTTTCTAGCTCTTGGAATCTCTTCTCAGATATTAAAGGCATAAAAAGCTACAATTAATAAAGTGGGAGGAGGATATAGGTAATTGGTATAGGAGGTCCTTCTGTTTGTGTGTTGCTTTCATTGGTTGAATAAAGAGACTGCCTTGGCCTTTTGTTAGGGCAGAATTTAGGTGGGTGGAGTAGACAGAACTGAATGCTGGGAAGAAGGGCAGTGTTGCAGATGCCATGAAGCTCCTGCCTAAGACTGACTCTGGTTAGAATATTTCTCAGTAAGCCATAACCTCATGGTGCTACACAGATTATTAGAAATGGGTTGAATCAAGATGTGAGATTTAACCAATAAGAGGTTAGAACTAATGGGCCATGCAGTGTTTAAATGAATACAGTTTCTGTGTGATTATTTTGGGTGTAAGCTAGCCAGGCGACCAGGACAGAACAAGAGGCCCCGCATTGTTTAATAAATTCTATTTGAACTTAAAACTATTAAAAAGTTTTAAAATTGCAAATCATTTTGTTCAAATAATAATTTACACAGACACACACGAACTACTTAAACAAATGCCACAAGTCATGCTTAACACCATAAATAAATAAGGGACTATTAATTTGAATAAGGAAAGATACCTCTTGTGAAAAATATTTGTTTAAACAAACAAAATCTATTAACAACATACTGGTGATGAAAATATGAAGAATCAAGTATTGCTGAAAATTATAGTTAGGAGAATGATAAAGGCACAACCAATGTGGATATTATTAAATATCTGATAAAGTATAAAACATTGACACAGAAGTTACAGTAGCCGAGGTTTATTATGGAAATATTTTCCATGCTACATAAAACTGTGTAAAGTTTCACTCACTCCAGGTTTTATGCAATGGTAATTCTAGAGTAAGCTGAAATACCAATTGTGAAGTACATTTAGTCACATCTCTTTCTAGCATAATACTCACAGATGCTTCTAAAAAGTCAACATTTCCTTTAGGTCTTGACAAAAAAAAAACAGTCTGCAATGTCTAATTATTTAAAAGCACACTTGTAGTCAGGAATTCAGGAGGCCCAGGGTGAGAGAGTCACCACTAACTTCATTATTCTCTTCTATGTGAGTTCCAGGCCAACCACAGCTGCATAGTGAGGCATCATATGAAACCCAAACTCCCCATAAGTGAAAAATCCTAGACCACAGTTTAAGCATTTGCAACATTTGCTTTATAGGGAGAAAGCATTTCCATATGATATCCTTGAAATGATATCCATAATCTAGTTGTTTGAGTCGGACAGTTATTGAAAACCAAGGAAAGAATAAGTGATTTTACAGTTCAATTTTTTTTGTATTTTAAACAATACAAATCTATCACTCATCCACTGAACTAAATAATTTGTCTAGATGATTAGGAGAAATAGATACAAGACCTTTCACTCAAAAAAAGTGTTTCCTATTTTTCAGTTTATTGATTTTTGACATTTTGCCATATACATATACATATATATATACATACATATATATACATACATATATATATACATACACACACATATATATATTTCTTGAGTTTATTTCATGTACTGCCTAAAAATCTTTACTTTATCATTTCAAGAGAATAAGGCTTTCTAAATCATGAAGAGTTTACTGATTTGGGTCAATATTCTAAGCTCTTTGATTTTATTTTACTAACAGTAGTTACAAAAAAACAGAAAAATATGATTTTATCAATTTTTTGAAATAACAAGGGAGGGAAAGTTCTTTTCACAAATGTAATGGAAATATCGACTACACACACCAGAACTGAGGGCCATGGGCTTGAGGTATCCACATTCTTCAGATGTTGAATGTGTTGTGAAAAAATGCCTGAGTCAAAAAAAAAATTTAAAACCAGTCATTAATTAAGCATAATTTTTATTATCACAACATAAAAATACTCATGTGTGATTATTCCAGTGTACAACACAACATTCTTAGATAAAACTGCTAAATGATAAGGCCTCATGTGGGGGTTTAAGAACATTATCTTAATGGAAGGGTTAGAGAGATGGCCCAGCAGTTAAGAACACTTACTGCTCTTTCAGAGGACTGTCTCAATTCCCCACACCCACTTGGCTGCTTCTCTGTAACTCCAGTTCCAGAGAATCCAATATCACCTTCTGGACTCCGAGTGCATCAGACATGCACATGGTACACAGACATATGTGAATCATGCATACACATTTAAAAAAATAAAAAAATAAGAAACCTGGAAAAAATCATTCTTTACTCTGATTAATTAGGTCTATAGCTTTCTATAAGGTTCCATGCACAAAAAGCTATAGTAGTGAACTAATATGATCTATTTTACCAGGGTCTTCTCTTATAGTGAAACATTTGTTAAGGAAGTATATGAAATAAAAACTCACAAATCTGAAGAAACTTTAGTGTCTTTCTGGTTCACCCACTGGAATTGTCTTTCATTTTTACGTAATCCAACCCAATAGCTGTAATTCAATCGTGACTGAATAAAGTTCTATGGAAAAATTAAAATTTTAGTATTCCTTATAGTTATACATAAGGTTCAAAGTTCAGCTATGCCACATTTAGAATTTCTCAGTATCAAAAGACACTTAAAAAAACATGTTAAAACAAGTCTCAGATTTGTAGTTGTTTAAAGGACAAATAAAGACATCTTGTAAGTCAATGAAGGAATAAATCCCATATAAAGAAAGCATATGTAGGTCAGTACACACAGATATGTTAATGGCAGTTCAAACATTCATGTTAAAGCTGTAACAATTTCCAATAAGTCACCTCATGTGATATGGGAATAATGAGAAGAGAAGTTCTGTGGGTAATGAAATCAGAAGATTATATTTACTACTGTTATTGATATCATATTGAAGAGTACTGGGGAATGTGAAAAATTTTACATGCTCTATTATTCAAGTTGTACTCCCACAGTTATATATGAAAAATAGAAGACATATTGAACAATATTTCACAGAAGTCTAAGGATGTTGAAGCAAAAGCGAATGACTATGACTAGCTAAAGAAAAAAAACTGCATCCATCCATGTCATGATGTCTTATGTCACGTGAAACAAGAAACTTTAGGAAGTTTTAAACTAGAAGTCATTTATAATAAGAAAATTAATTACCTTGCATTTTCCTTATGTGTAAATGTAAATTATAGAATTGATTAAATGTAGATCATAGAATCTGTCTGAAGATTTTATGTGCTAAAATAGTGATTTTATATTCATAATTCTCTTTCCAAGTCATATATATTGTTCACTTCAAGTTTTTTCTTATATATGTATGACAGTTAATCACTTTTATTTATCTTCTTTTCCTCTCTGTACTTCTGTCTTTCTTTCTATGTGTCTGTATCTATGATTGTATCTCTCTCTCACACACACACGCATGCATGCACACACACACACATACAGACACACATACACACACACACCCCTAAAGTAAATCTTTGAAATAAATTTATTGAAAATTAAATAATTATATGTAAATTATGCAAAATTATGTAAATGTCTTCATAGTAAAACAATATTTCAATTTCTAACAAACTCATTTACAACAATAGAGGTTCAAAGATGTATATAAACTATAAATTGGTCGTTGTATTTCTTTGTCTTCAACTTTTACTTCTTTATGAAATATCTACTTTAATAAAATAATTATATATTAGCAAACACAGTGGTATTGTATACATCCTGCATAAAATCTATTAGAAACAGCATTTCTAAAAGTAAATATTAAAATGGACGTTAGTGCCTAACTGAACTGTTCAAAATAAATCTACAAAATATGCCAGAGTGACCCTTTTCTTCTTAAATTTTTGGAATAATGGCAAGTGTAATATACAAACAACAGAGAAACTAATGTCATTCTGAGTTATGAGTACTATAAAAATTATTTCAGAGGAATAATTCTATCATCATCCTCATATATTCTGTCTTTATTTTGAATTCTGTTTCTCTCATGTCCAATTATAAGGACTCATGTTCCATCCTAGAAGTAAATTATTTTTCCCGATACTGATGATAGAAAAGAACTCAAAAATAATTGCTTCTTTTGGACTGCTCATATCAACAAAGACAGCTTTTCTCACTAGCTTTTCATTAACAATAAGTGGTCTGCTCTGGCTAAATTCTGAAGATGCAATGCAAATGATGTTGCTCAGAATTATCCCATGACACCCACACCAGGGCTATTTCTCATGACATAAAAATTTTCTTCTAGGTACTTTTTATGTCTCTGCCCTTTTTTTTGCAGGTAAATATGTGCCAACATACACAAGTGCTTCTGTTCAGTAGGCAAAATACTGTAGAAGAAACATAAATGATTTTTTTTTCAGCTCAAGATATATGAACTTCCCCAGAAACACTCAAGGAACTCACTCCCCACACCTGCTCCTCTCTGTTGTCAATCTTAGCCAGGTGAGAACCCAGGAGTCTGCAGGAAGCCTCACTCTCATTCCATGTCTTTTCTTCTTCTGAAAAGTAGTAACAGTTTTCTCCACAGCATGACCATCTTCCTTGACATGTGTTATAGCCCTTTTCTGAAAATAAAACAACTATTATCCTCAGACTCCTTTCAAGACATGGACTTTTGGTGCTTCATTTTTGGCTCCAAAGACTAATTTCTTTAAAGAGCAATTGCTTTCACTAAAAATAGCTCTGCTGCCCAATTTTATAGGAAAAAATATTGTGAACACAGAAATTGTCTTGAAAGATACAAGGGCTTTGTTATAGTTGCACTGACAAATCCTGACTTTTCAAGGAGAAAGACACCAGCATTGATCACTTCTATCTGCAAGAAGAGATTCATCAAAATTAATAATGAGAGTGGCACTGATATAAAGGACTTTCCATCAGGTAAATACACCCACAGTAAAGAAAAGTATAAAATGCTCAATAAATTCAAGGTGAAAACCAATAGCAACTCCTTCTATGAAGGCCAAAAGTTTAATTGACTATAAGAAAACAGACAGACTTGGTAAGAAGTGAATAAAGCTCAAATTCTGTCAGAGTTCAATGTGAAAATTTAAAATTATAATCTGAAATGAAACAGAAACATAAATGTCTTTAAAAGTATGTCAGCTTTCAGTTCAGGTTTTGATGCATACCTGTAGTTGGCGGTAGAGTTGAAGGACCTGCTTCGTTGACTGAAGAGACGGCAGTTTTATTTGCATCTTTTCCATGTTGAAATTTGAAGTTAGAAGTGCACTGAAAAACTAAGTCCATGTCATGAGGTTAGAACTACAAATGGTGATAAGTTGCCAGAATTCAATTAATTGTAATTGTAAACAGTAGATAGTGTTCATTAAAGAATAGTAAGAAAAGTATAAAATATTTTGAAATGCTAGAATACAAAATAGATTTTTAAACACAGCTGTTTATAACTTGCAATATACTTCTTTAAAGTATTTAACATATTTATGAAACAAAAGTTCAACTGAAAAGAAAAATTTGTTTAAACAGAATCCATGCCTTGTATCTTCAAATAATGCTTTGAAGTTTATTATTCCATTTAAAGTTTATATATGTAATTTAAAAGATCTGGCTTTACATTTCAATTTATAATGGCCTTTTTGAAAATGGATGGAGAAAATCAAACACATTTTTAAGTGCAAACAGAAGGCCAAGTCTCTGTAAGGAATCATTATTTCAGATGTGATGAGAGAGTTCAGTCAGTGGTTAAGAGCATGTACTGCTCTTGAGGAGGACCCAATTTTGTTTCCCAGCACTCACAGCAGATAGCTAACAACTCACTGAAACTCCAGTTATGGCAGAGCTGATGCCCTCTCCTAGACAGGATTTGCACTCCTATGCATTTGTCCCATCCATACACATACACCCATGACTTAAAATAAGTCTTTTAAAGAGGGAAGTAATATGTCTTACAAAAACTCAAGAACTAGCAATGTAATATCTATCATGAAGCACACAACTCTGTTTTCTCATTTACAATTCTTTTTTCATGATTATTTAGAAAAAAATATTGTTTGCAATTCTTTGTAGATAGGGTGTTATCATCTTTGCTCCATGAAATTTTCTATTCATTTAGTTATTCTGTTCAGTATTTGCCCAAACTGGCACTAGAACTTTAATAATTAAATGTATTTATTCATATATTATTCCTTTGATTCGGTTTATGGCTACTTTTAGAGTCTCTTATTCCTTAAAATTATTCTTACATTGCTCCTTTAAGGCTATTATTTTATAAAAATGCATCATGATATGCAAAAATGGCTACTTTTTCACTTTGTAGTATGAGGCTAATATTCATCCACATTGTTACATGTCTCCATAGTTATTTTTGACTACTGCAAAAATTCCATTTTGTGAATCCATAAGAGATCATGTAAATCAACATACTTTCAACATTTGCTTCCCTATAGTTTAAAGGATACAATTTTCTATGCTTAATGATTTCTAATCCTAAAAGTACCAGGTATTGCAACCTGATTTGGGTCAAGTCTTTGTTCTACCAAGTCCTCTCCAGCAGGAAGCTGTAATCTCCCTCTTGATCAAAGTTCTGTCTGTATAGACTGTCATATCACTTCAGAATTGGCTATCCTTAACACACAGTGCCCGGTGTCAGATAGCATGTTTCTGCCTATCTACTAATCGGATTTTCCTGTTTTCTTTATCTCCAATCGTTTTCACCCATTTTTTGATGTTTATTTATCCCAAGGATCATCATCATCCTGACCTCTTGTCTTTTAACATGGCAACATTACCCCCTGGTTTTGAGAGGTTTCTGCATGATCTGCATTCCATCTCCGTTTGGCATGTTCTCAAGTAATTTGCTGTATCAACTGGACACAATCCAACACATTTCAAATATCCAATCTACACATTTGTCTTGATCTCATGTGTGAGATGAACCTACTGCCAACAGCTAACTATGAAGAAATAGCCCAACATGAACTTTGTGGGTATGTCAACTGTCAATCTAAAAACTATAATATTATAAATAAAAAAGTAATCATCCCGATCCAAGAAGCCCACTGAAATTTTGCATATTTCAGTTTTGTGCTTATTGTAAGTTGATCAATACATCTGGAAGAATTTGACTTTATGCATATTGTGTTTACTACATGATGTATTAACACTTATTTTCATTAAAAAAGAGTTTAATAAGGAAATATAAGTATTCACAACTCACTGATCATAAGCAAACTAGTTCATACAGAAGTTATTGTATATATTAACCTGAATTATACTTACACATAATATTTCTGTGTATTTGGAGCAATATAATGTTTTATGTGTCATAAAAATAGAAATATAAGCTACTAATAAAGTCTTTATCACCATCACCATTATCATTAATACACATAATCACTAGGATGTTTACAGAATGTCAAAAATCACAAAGGTTCAGCAGTTGTAACATTGTTTCTTATCTCATAGTTACCATAAAATATATGTATATATAACATACTCACATACATATCCTAAGACTGCATTTGACACCGTAAGACAAAAACATACTGTTCCCAGGATTGAAGCAGTCATGCGCCATTGATTGTCTACATAAGAGCAAAAGGCAAGATACATAAAAAGCATAAGAAACCTTATAATTAGAGCAGATGGATAATTATGCTTGAGGTTAAAATTAAAATCAGTCCACTCACTGGCTATTTACTCAGTAATTATTTTTAAATAATAGAAAGAGCCAGATATATAACATCAAACATCAATGACTATAATTAATATGAATTCATGTTTTAATATTTGATATTGTGTTTTCAGCACACACACAAAAGCAGAGAAATGTTACCTTTCTTTTTCTTAACTGGCTGGTTTTTGTCCTTGCTCCTAAGGGATATTGTCAGCTCTGCATATGTTGTTCTTTCCTTGCTCATTTCTGATGGCTGCAAGCAGGAGCACAGAAAACATCCTTACCCGTGTTTCACAAGGTAGAATTAATCCAATAAATAATGCAAACATGAATAATGAAATAATAAAGAGCTGAGTAACAAAAAGAATGATCTGGAAAAAGTGAATTTCTCCATAAATGTAAATGATTTTTAAAATATTTTCTCTATGATACCTTATATCAGAAATTTAACATAATTCAGTAATGGTCTATAACAATTATCAAATATGTTATCTTATGAAGACAATTTAATTCTATAGGTTTCTAAATTTTAGAGAGTGAAGTCCATCATCACCAAATATTGAGATTTAAGAATTCTGTTGAAAAATTTTATCTGACCACTGAATGCCTGAATTAGCCAATGGCAACTATAGTAGACCTTGTATGGAGTCATTTTTATCAAAGGCACACTCTTATATAAACTCTACTATTGCATTATACCAAACCACCTTTTGTTTTCCCATTTTGTAAATTTTGTAATCACTGGACTTCATGGTCCTTGTCGTAAAGTGTGAGAATAATAAGAATCCATGCCACAGAGACAAAGCAGCCAAGAGAACAGCTCCAACTGTAGCTCTAACAACAAGCACAGCGATGACAGCTCTTGCCTTGTTTTATAAATGGGGAAACTGAGCATCAAGGAATCCAAATGCTATTGCCTGTATCAGATATTCAATTACTGACATTACTTAGTTTGTATAGATATACCGAAATCTAAAAGTATTATTCTTCCACAATAACCTCATTTAAGTAACATTTCTAAAAGGGTATAAAATAAGCTTTGTTCCCAGAAAGCAAGGAAAAATTCTGAATTAATAGGAAAATATTTCTTCTGAGTTAATTACTACTAATAAGAGAAACAAATATACCCATTATTCCCAGATAAGAGCAGGTATTCAAAAATATATTAATAGATTACTCTAAAACCAGGTTATCAGAACTAGAGGTACAGGCCTGAAAACCCAGAGCTCTTGAGGCAGAGCTGTAATGCTTCTAGGAAAAAAAAAATGGGTCAAAAGAAATAGGAATATATCAATATTTTGAACTTTAATTTCTTTACAACTTTATCTACTAAAATAATAAGCAGATTACAGGTTATTAATAATAAGAGGTGCCAGGGATTTGGCTTGATAGTAAGAACTTGGCTAGGATTTGAAATATGGGTTTGATACCCAGAACTGGCAGAAAGAAAAGCAATAAAAACATTCTTAAATCACATAAAAATGATTAAATGTTGCTGCATTCATATTTTAATGTACCTCATAAAAGTTATATTTAGGATACTGTTTGTAATGGAGAAATATACTTATTGGAAAGAAAGAGTATAAAATTAAAACCATATATATTAAAATAGGAAAGTAAATTCATAAAAGAAAGTAAAAGAAGCAGACAATAGCTCAAATTGTTTGTTTATAAAATGTACACTTTGGAAAAGGTTTGATTTTATCTATGTGCTTTATTTCTAGAGCTTTTTATTTGAATAGATACAATGTCACTTTGCTATATTTAATGAATTTTCCCACATGGTCTTAAATATTTAGGTGCATTTAGATATAACTAATTCGAAATAACTCCCTGAGAAAAAAAAGGGATAATTAGTGATTTAAGCAGACAAAGCTTCTTTCCCCTAGAAAAGCTTCAGGCGATTCTGAGGATAAAGTCAGCGAACTGTTCACAAGAAAACATGACTCTTGAATTCTTAAAATATGTTACTACCTAACCTTGTTATTTTTTTTAGAATTCAAAGTAAATTTATTTAAATGATTTCCAAAAGTAGTAAAATGCATTGCTTTTTATGTTAAATTATAAGATGTATATTATTTAAGTACATCTAATTTTCTAGCTATTGTTTTATATTAGTTAGCTAGCAGACAATCTATAAATATGTAACTGGATCAGCAAACTACTTGAAAGTTTTGTTTTACAATTAATTTCAGTTTGTAGAAATAACCTTTTGGATAACTCACTGCTAATCAGCAAGGTCCTGTGAAGGAAATAATGCCTATTTAGAATGTCTACAAAGTGCATAAGTATTTTCCAAAATATCCAATAAATTGAAAATAATCTTCATGTTGCACTGTGAATAATTTTTTAAATACACTCTCGTTTTGGTCAAGTCTGATCTTCACCTCTGTGATGAAGTTAACACCGGATTTGAATTGTCAGCTCAGGTCAGTTCTCTCTTGCAACAACCCAAAGCCCTCTGAACCAGCTTCCTATGGCATTCTTCTTTATCCCTCTGTCCCAGGCAGTGTGGGAGCACAGCCTTAGCCCCACACTCACAGACTCTGATGTGATCTGGGTCAATTTTCTTTGGTTTTCACCAGCTGGAAAGCAGGGTTGGTCTGGCTGCTAGCTGAGGTTTATGATTACCTGGCTCTATTAGCTTTTAACCTCCACAGTGACATGGGGAGGAGCCTGCTGATAGGTATCACTTACTCTAAGAGCTGTATATGATATGTATAGTGGAGTACTGTATATGATGTCACTCTGTTCCCATATCAAAACCTCTCACTGAAGGGTCAGCATCAAATTTTCCACCAATTTCTGTGTCAGTCTTGAGTAAAAAAGATAATAAACCTGTAAATGTCAGGAAACATATATTTCCTGAAAACTTGAATTTATTGAGTTTGAGAAAGGTATAATCTCAGAATTCGATGAACTTGGGAAATCGTTAACAACCGAATTTTACAAATGATTAAAACTAAAAATAGTGGTACAAACGTGTTTTCTGCCTGGAGTGGTTTATGTATTTTTATAAAATTGAAAAACTCTGCAAAAACTTCTGATTTCAGTTAAAAACATGAATACCAAAGAGTATGTAAGCTCTAGCCAGTACTTCCACCATGCTGAGCATGCCAGATTATCTAATCAGCTGTAGCAAATATCAGAGCAGACAAAACTGAACGAGTGCTGAATACTAATGTTACTTGGAATTAACTAAGAACAATGCTTTAGAGATTTCCAGCTTCTAAGATAGACTTGTGTTTGGCTTAGTCTATTTTTTGTTTGTTTGTGTTGTCCCCTTGCCCTTGTATAAAAACTAATTGATTCTTTTCAGACAGTGGGTTTCCAACAAAGTAATGATAAAGAAGCATAGTAGAATTTTCTAGGCAGGTGGAGTGTCTCTTAAAGGTGGGCACCGGTCTCTAGACAGTGTTAAGAGCCATACTCTGTGCTCACAGGTATTGATTACTCTGTGAATGATGTCAAATTTAGTCTGTGACTGCCAAGATGTGTCAATGAACAGATGCATACTTAACAACACTCTTTTTTATTAGAAATATATATTTATTAGAAATATATATATATATATATGTCTGTGAGAATGTATACTACATACATGCAGTTTATAAAGAGGCCAGAAGAGGACACTGAATTCTCTGAGCTAGAGTATGGGAAACTTTGAGTCATCTGGTTTAATTACTGAGAATCAAACTCGGGTCTTCTGCAAGAGCAGCAGGCATTCTTACCTGCTGAGCCACCTCTCCACCCTCTTAATAGCAAAGAGAGAATTGATTTTAAATTTAGCATATAAATAATTTCAATAATACACCATTTCTATGTTTCTTAATGTTAGTTACTCTTACGTTTATGATTTTTAGCATTATCAAATCATCTGATACATAGAATATGTACCTTATACATGATAATATATGTTATATATTATGTAATATATATATGGATTATGTATAAATACATTCAGTTCTTTAGTTCTTAGGGCTTTAATAATAAACTACTGTTTTATTAAATTAAAATAAACATAAAGTATTTAAAATATCTAGCAATTACGGAATTAAACTTTTTACTAATAATATTTACTGTGAGTAAAATACAATATTATCACCAGAGTATATATTGATTATTAACCAATATTCACTAAAACTATTTCCTTTCCTTAAAACAAGCACAGACCGACATACACACACATATGTACCCAAAATATCTGTGCATTTCTGTGCTTCTTAGAATGTTTTCATTAATAAACTCTTCTGTATATGAATTTTCATTTTTCTTTTAAAGTCATGTATGTTTGACTATTTTACATCTACCTAAACTTTAGTCCAAATTAAAATAAAAATGTAAATGAAATTGAATGAAATAATGATAAGGTTGTTAAAGTCAACTGCTAGATGAAAACCAATGAAAAGATACACGAGACATGAATGAATAAATAAGGAAGGCAGAGATACTCGTGATAGAACTTGTAATCAGACCATGGAAGAGTGATGGCAGGATACAGCTAAGTTAAGGTGAAGGTGTAATTTTCAAAGCTAAGGCAAATAGTGGCTATAAGAGAGGGGGCTTCATTCCAAGCAGTTATCAAAGAGGTAGCTTCAAACTTTCAGTTATTAAGAGTCAAGCAATTCTCAAACACCTTAGCTCAAAGTGAACCAGAACAGTAGCTTAGGTCCCTGAACTGCCCACAAAGCTGACTTTTAAACTAATAGCAGTAAATAGACAAGCTGTGCCTTCATGGCCCCCAGCAAGCAAAATCTACAAGGGGTACGTGTGGTAGCAAATGTGGTTGGCCACACAGAATAGCCTTTAACTGACTTCTTAGTTAAACCAAGATGATGGAACATGGTTAATTGTTTATGTCTCCGTCGGCTCACAGAAGTGGAGGTCAGTTTTCACACGCATGATTTGCATGGTCCTGGGCAGGAGAGTTTCCATTCTCACCTTTGTAAAATACCCAGAAGAGAAAGGTTCAGCCACCCTGCTACTTGTGTTCGCTGCTGTATCCACCTTGACCTTTCAAGATACTTCTTCCTACATCCACCATATTGTAATCTTTTCTATTGTTTTGTGCTTCATTCTTTGGGGAAGTGCTCAGGAGTAGAGTTTCCTAACTTTTGAACACCTCACCCAAGGACTGAGGTGAATCTTCAGTAATACTATCATGTGATTTTGGACAAGGAAAGAGTCAGAATTCAAAATTTAAAGTGGGAATTCTAAGGAATGCATATTGCCTTCACATTATTTAAAGCTAATAATAGGTCATTCCACAGCAAGTTATGAGGTCACTGGTATTTTCAGATGTGAATTTAAGCAATGTTTCAAAAAGCATTTGTTTTCTATATGCACCACAATGGTAATGAACTATCAACTTGGTGAAATTCAAAGTCATCTAGGAGACAAATCTCTGGGCACACCCCTGAGGTTTTCACAGAGGTTCAACAAAGGAGAGAAGTCCCATCAAGAATGTGGGCATCGCTATTTCTTTCAGTGAGGTTCTTTCTGCACTGGATAGAAAAGACAGAGACCTGAGCTCCAGCCATATTACTTTCCTATTGCCGGACCTTCTCGCTTTCCCACACTGTGAGCCAGAGTAAGTCTTCCCAGGTTTCACTGTGAGCCAGAATAAGTCATCCCTGGTTGCACTGTGAGCCTGAATAAATCCTCCCTGGTTGCACTGTGAACCAGAATAAATCATCCATGGTTAAGCTGCTTGTCTCAGGTGTTTGTCACAGCAATAAGAAAATTAACTAATACAGTTGTTTTCCAGTAATTTCTGATAATTGCAAGCTTAAAATTCTGAAATTCATCTGTACAAACTTATTAGATTAAAAGATAAAATATAGAAATCCTCTTGAAAAACCAAAAAAGATAAAATACTGTTAGAATGAAATCCCACTTTTGTTTTCAAAATAAAGAAATTATATTATCAGGAAAAATAATTTTTCATAATTTAAACTTTAAAAACCATATGCTTGTGACTCTACTTGACCTTTAAATTGGCATAGTATTACTTTCTATCTCATCATTTCTCTGTATATATATACATACATACATACATACACACACACACACACACACACACACACACACACACATATATATATATATGGAAATAAATCTACAGTCATGATGATGTAATTTTAGAATAATTTACATAGCTTGAGGTTTATTTTGGTTCTACAAAGAAGATAAATTTGGGTTAAATTACTTTACAGATACTTGCAGAGTTTTAAATTTTTTCCATTCTCTCCTTTGTTCAGTTCATGAAGAACTTGTTTTGTCATAGTCCAAGTTTTTCCTGAAGATTGTGGTTGTATCTTGTCAAGGGATGGTGCCTGTTACCATAGTCTTTCTCTAAGGCGTAGCCTCGCCTGGCCAGGGATATGTGTTCAGCTCTCTGAACCCTAACATCAATAACTTCTACAGTTGGTGTTTCTCTTTCTTACAGTGAGATAGGTTTAGTCATTCTGAAGAATGAGACTGTTAAGGAACTTGCAAGCAATTCAGAACATGAATAGATGGAAGGAAACTGTGCTCATACATAATCCACGAAATCTAACCATAATGAAAAATATGATTTGGGATTGGGTGTGGCTCACCCCTTTAATTCCAGCATTAGAGAGGCAGAGGCAGATAGATCTCTATTACTCTGAAGCCAGCCTGGATTTCACAGTGAGTTCCAGGACATCTAGAGCTACATAGAAAGACACCGTCTCAAAAAATTATATAAGATTGCATGTAAGACTTGGTTTTAAAGGTGGAGTTATAAAAAATAATTACAGGCTGAGATACAGGAGAAAAGAAAGTATAGGCCTCCGTGAGATGTTTATAGAACCATTTGCCACAATTGTAATCTGCATAAATTAAGTGAAGGCATAAACTGAGTTGACTATCACTCAGAACTGTCTATTTAATATGATTGCTTTTGGTCACCCACAGCCTCTGGGTACCTGGGATGTGCCTGGTCTAGATTTAGAGATGCCATAAACATGTAATACACACTGAAATTAAAGTTTTGATTTTAAAAAAGCATGCAAACTATCTCAGTATTTACAATGACTATTTGCAGAACTAATGATGTCTTAGTGCTTAGAATAAATAATGTACAACATCAGTTTTTAAAGAAGAATGGAATTTTTGAAAATATTTGAGACAATTTTAGTCTGATACATAACTCTTCTATACCACCACATAGCCTTTAATGTGGTAGCACTAACGATTTCACAGATAGTGGCCAGCACTTTTTATGACTGGTAAGTTTCCTATAAACAAAATACCCAAATATCCTGAGTGGTGGCTTTGGACATCTATCTAATAGCAATACTATTCATTCTGTAGTTTCATTTTTAATCTATATTCGTCTGTTAGTCACACTTTATCAGATAACAGCTCATTTGAAAACTTGTGAACCCTTTTTCTGTAACTGACACATCTGGACAGGGGCTAAGCACTGTCTGTAGGGTGTATTTCTACAAGGATTCTAAGAATTATTCTCTCTGTTCTTATGACAATGTCAAAATGGAACTAAATGGAAGTCTTCTATGGAAAGCTCATTTCCTTATGGAGGGCAGGGTAGCTTATCTTAAAACAATAGTTCTCAATCTGTAGGTTGTAACCTGTTTGGGAGTTGCATATCAGACAGATATTCTGGATAGCATATATTTACACTATGATTCATAATGGTAGCAAAATTACAGTTATGAAATAACAAATCATTTACGGTTGGGGGTCACCACAATAGGTCAAAGCATTAGGAAGGTTGGGAACCATTGGCCTAAAGACATTGTGCTGATCCTTGGACCCCATGGTGGCAGGAGAACACTGACTGCTGAAAGGTGTCCTCTGATCGCCACATGCTTTTCTTTAGGTGAGTGTTTCCGCGTGGTAGACCACGATTTAATGAACAACCAGAGTGTGTTCTGTAAAGCCTCCTTGGTTTATGGCTCTTCACACCCTTAAAAGCCCCCTGCACTATTTTGTGTTAAGCACTGCCTGTTTCTACCTTACACCCTGTCTCACTGGGTGTGATCATTCAAGAGAGATCACAAAGACTAGAGAGATAAGTAGAGCTGGGAGTGCAATTCCAGTAACAACTGGACAATTACTTCATCAAAGTTTATTCAAACCAGTAGGAAAATATGACATATAGTTAAATAACTGGTTTTAGACAGCCTATGGCTTGTCTATGCTAACTCCCCACCATCGCAAGAATTGAAAGGCCATTATTAAACATTGTACGTATTGATTCTAAAAAAATAAGGCATAAAAATAGACCAGGTATTTCCTGAGAGGCTAGCTCAGCAGAGGAAAAGAAGTATCTGGAGTGACTTAAGGCATTTGTGCTAAACCACACAGGAAGCCACTGCTTCAGAAGCTTTCACTCCACACCCAGGGCAGAGAACTTTAACAGAATGGGCAAGATGACATTCACAGTGCCATCTCTTTTCTTCCTGTCATCCACATAGCAGCAAAGGTATAAAATTTTTAGAAATAGTATATAACATATGATTAATATTTATTCAAATCTTGCATTAAATTCTTGGAATGATTCAAACTTGGGTTCTTTGGGTGTAGATTCCCACACATATTCATTATAACATTCACGAAAGAATATGGTATTGCACTAAAGTTTCAGTTTCTGTAACAAGACACCATGCCCAAGTGAATTTATAAAAGAAGCCATTAAAGTTAAGGGCTCATGATTCCAGAGTGTTAAAGTCCATGTCTATCTTGGTGGGGAGCAAGGCAGGGGATATGATGCTAGAGCAGTGTCTGAGAATTTACAGGTATGAGACAAAACAAAACTAACTGGAAATAGCATGGGCTTTTAAAAGTTTTAAGCTCCCCCCTCCCAACGCCCAGTGACACACTTCCTTCAACAAGCCCTTACCTCTTAATTTATCCCAAATAGTTTCAAAACCTGGGACTAAGCAGTCAAATATATGAGTCTATGGGTCAATCTAATTCAAAATACTGCAGCAGGTAAAATCACTGACAACTCTTCCAGAATACCTGAGCTGGGTTTTCAACACCCACATGCCAGCTAATAACTCCAATTCTAGGGTTCGGACACCCTCTTTTGTCCTCCACAGACACTGAACAAATGTGATGCACAAAAACGTAGGTAGGCAAATTATCTATACACATACAAATTAATTAATTGAACAATATATTCCAAGAGTTGTTTGGTTTAAAAAATCATTTCACAAGGGGGTGTTAAATATATTTTTAATATAAAATATATTATATATTTTTATTTTATGTTCATTGGTGTTTTGCCTATATATATATTCCTGTGTGAGGCTGTCAGAAGTTCTGGACTGGAGTTACCAATAGGTGTGAGATGTCATGTAATTCCTGGTAATTGAACCCCTGTCTTCTGTAAGAGCAATCAGTGTTTTTAACTGATGAGCCCTCTCTCCAGTGCATGGCCCAGTGTTTTTAAAGTAATTTTTGACAAAAGTTTTACTTTATATTTTATATTATGTGTGTTATTGGTTTTATCTTCTATTTTACTGAAAGAAAATAACCAACTCCTTTCATCACTATTTGCTCTTTAGAAATTAGCCTTGGGTCATTGTTGGTGCTGGTACCCCCATTTCATCTTCTGAGAGCTCAGTCAAAAAGGTCTAGACCAACTTCCAAGTCCAAATAGTTTGGTTTAGGGGAGGATTAAGGTTATTTTATTTTTCTAGCTTTGCTGTTTAACCCCACAAATTGGATAATAGAGGTGTTATTATAATTTCTTAGTGAGAAAAATTTGAAATGTATGCTCTTAGGTGGCTCACAAAAGCATCCTCAATGGGTAAATACAAATAGATACACTGTGTTGCAAACCTGTTTGTTGGTTATTTGTAGATAAGGAATGAAGGCCAATAGTGAACACTGAAACAATAAAAAATTAAAATAAAAGAAGATAAGAGAAATGAAGAAAAAAGATAGAAAAGCTTTTGGAATCTTGTTACAAAATTATACCACTATATTGCCTTCCTTTCTTCTACAGAACACAGCAAGAGTCTCACATTACTTTGTAACCTTGTTTTCTAGTTAGCATTGCATCATAAGTATCTACCAAAGCATTGACTAATTATTTTAAATGTTCATCCTTATCAACTGTATGTTTAGAGTTATCAGATATTCTTTTTTTTATTTGGTTGAGTTTTTAGTTTTTAATTTTAGTTTTGCTGTTGTTATTGCCATCATTGCTGTTTTCTTAGTTTTGATTTTGTTTGGTCATTTTTTTGTTCTTCAACACAGGATTTCACTGTGGATACCTGATTGTCCTGGAACTGGAACTTTTCTCTTTCGACTAGAATAATCTCAAACTCAGAAATCCACATGTCTCTGCCTTCCAATGTTGGAAGAAAGATGTGTAAAAGCACACCCAGATTGATTTTGACTTTTTGTGAAAAGATATCTCTCTGTAGCCCAAGCTTGTCTCAAACTCATGATGGTCCTGCTGCCTCAGCTTCCCAAGTGCTGGAATTATGGGCATAAATACTGTAATGGCCTCTATAAAATATTCTTAACCTTTACTCTAATGTTTTATCTGGTATTGCCAATATAACAGATGTTAATGGTGAGAATTATGGGCATTTTGTAATACATGTTGTATTCTGGAAATGGATTTCAAATTTTACTTTATATTTTTAAAATGTGAATATATTTGCCTAAGTTTATATGCAATGATGACCTAATAATATTCCAAATTGCATCATCTGAGAGTAAATTTATTAATTATCATCAGAGAGATTTATTTTCAAATTTCTGAGCCTTGAATTTTGGTAGTTCATTGAAGATGCCCTTTAGTAGTCACTGTGTAAAAGTCACAAAATCTGGTGTGCTCTTTGGCAAATTTAGTACAAAAGTGGACAAACCGCACAGGTCTCAAAGGTTCAAAAGACATACTTCTTATTTGAATTAAAAAATTCCTCAAAACCATTTAAAGCCATGTTACAATCACATGGTAGTTATTAATTTATCCATTCTACCTGGATTACTGAAGCACATTCCACATGGTGAGCTTTCTACTCATTGGCTTAACAGTTTACTGAGGGTATGTATAAGTGGATGTATCATTAAAAGACTTGACTAAGGTCTTTTTCTCATATGTGTAATTATCCTCCTTTATAAAATGTACAATATTTAGTTTTTGTTGGCGGACTTTAAAATAGTCATTACCAATCATCATTACAGCACCCCTTGTCATTTACGCCAGTGTTTCTTGTGTGAGTTTTCATGCTACCTGTGGTGGCCCATTAGTGAGTTTTACCACTCAGAAGAAAGTGGCAGGAGGATCAAGAGTTTGAGTACAAGCTGAGCCACATAGCAAAGTCCTGTCTCAACAAAGAAACAAACAAAAACAAAACAAAAAAATCTTTTCATAAACACATACCATGTCTGTGTATAGAATAACCATACACATATTTGGATGTAAGACAAACTTCTACCAATTGCTTAGTAATAAATTGATACTGTGCTGAATTTTAACATTTAACCAACCATTGAAGTAGAATTATTTAGCTCAAGTTTACATTAAATAAAACTTCTAGGTTTTCTTCACCAAAAGCACATTTTTACATGTTGATATTTTAAAGAACCTCTAGGTTTAAGTTAGTAAAAATAATTACAAATAATAATTTTCATATACAAGTTGATTTGAAGTTTTCTAGAGCCATAAAAGATAAGGCAATTTCTGCTGAATTTCAATATGGGTCCATTTGTAACTGAATAAAGCTGCCAATATTATTGTCTTCATAACAACAAGAACTTGACTTGACTCTATTGAAATCTATGTTCAGTAAAACAGATCTTTCTTGTTTTTTTTTTAATATAATGTATGGTAGCAGTTCATAAGATCCTCTTATTTGGAATTGTTAGACTCTGCCTTGAAAATCACTATGGGTGTTTTAAATATGACTTCTTCACCACTTAAGGTTCTAAGTAGCATTTGTGTGTATCAAATGCAGGAGGAAGCATAGTTGATAGATACTTAGCAGTTAAGCTGTAAAGAGAAATACACACTTTCTTGGGTTGTTGGACCTGTGAGTTCCTGTCTTAAGCTAATGATGCTGAAAGCATGATATTTATCACAATAGGATCAACTCTCAGAATTTTGGAGTTACATTCGTTTTTATCTATTGTCATGAGATTTTACCACTGTGAAAACACCCTCCTTGATCATTTCTGGAGTGGAGAGAAAAGTGATGAGATAGAAAAAAAAATGGAAAGTTGCTTCTGTTGACTGAGGTTTTTGTCCCACCAGGTCATCATTAACTTTTATAACTTATATTAGCCCATAATTCTTTCCTATATTAGCCATGGGGCTTGGTACCATTTTTGGAGAGGAAGTCACATCTTGCTATTGCTTCTTCTGTGGCTGGGTTACAAGTGCAGACTGAGTCTTTCCTTGAATCCTCCTATTCTCATTGCTCTGCCTATACTTCCTGCCTGGCTACTGAACAATCATCATTTTAATAAACAATTATAAGAAACAAATCTTTGTAGGGTAAAACCATTGTCTCACAGCACTTACCCGGCCCCATTTTCAATATAAGAACTCTGAATCAAATTTTCCTTGTTTATCTTTCTTGTAACAACTTATAACAACACTCTAAACAAAGAAAAATATTCATATTCCATTTTTTGGGTGGAATGTGGGTGCAGTTTTCCAAGCAACTTTCTGCTGATTGGGGGTGCTGATTATCTTATGGGGACATCAAGAAAATTTAGAATTATGATTAAATTCTGATTAGAGGTTTGTGAGGCTTGATCGTCTCAGTCAGCAGTCTTGTGGTTGTTCTGGATGGAGAAATCAGACATCCAGGCCATCTGCTCCTATTGGAGATTTCTCAGGGAGTCTTCCTTGATCAAAACTTATTTTTCTTAGCCCAGAATGAATCCACAGCCTCTCATTTCCTGTGGAAACAAAAGCAAACCTCTTCTCCAAAGTAACATATTTTTTGACTTCAATTTAAAATCAAGGCATTTACAAATATTTATGTTTGATTAATCTAGAAGCATTTATATTCAGATGTCTTTTAGCAGCTTTTGCTCCTTCCTCAGGCATCAAACAATTTAAAGACAACACAATAACATACAGTATCCAGACTCTCTGTGTATTTTTCATCTTTACAGGGCTTTACTTTAGCCTCTATTTTATTTTTATTTTTAATTTTTGGCTTTTTGAGAGAAAGTTTCTCTGTGTACCATTGGCTACTCTGGAATTTGGTCTGTAGGCCAGGCTATCCTTGAACTCACAGAGATCCATCTGTCTCTGCCTCCCAAGTATTGGGATTAAAGAGTGTGTGTCACCACACCTTGAACTCACAGAGATCCACCTGCCTCTGTCTCTAGTCTCAGTCTGTAGACCAGGCTGTCCTTGAACTCACAGAGATCAATCTGCCTTTGTCTCCCAAGTGTTGGAAATAAAGGTGTGGGATACCATACCCAAATACTCTTTTTTTCTTTTAAGGATTTTATCCTTTTTTTTCCTCCCAAGCCTACATATAATTTTAAACACACAGGAAACCATTTAGAGGTTTTTTTTTTTTTTCATCTTTGAGTCTCTCTTTACTGTATATCTCCCTTTTTCTGACCACATGAGTCTTTAATTTGCTAAGCGATATGGGTAGGATTAAAGTTTTGGCTTTGATTGCTGGATCCAGCCCATTCCTTAGCTATAGGAGATTTTACCCTAATGGCAGAGGTGCTGGCCAGAGCCATATTTATTGCCACAATTCTATGACATTTCAAGGTCCCTGCCACCATGCGGTCAGCATTTCATCAACACCATTTACGTGTTTCATGGAAGGACCTCTTAAAAGAGCTGCAAGATTTTGTAGATAAATCTGAGTCAGGCAGCCTCTCTTAAATGAGAGTGCTTGCCTCTAGCAAGCAGGGCCCACCCGAGAGAGTGCTATTATCAATAAGCTATGCTTAACTCTATTCTTTTATGTCTAGAATTACTTCTCAAGCTCTCTCAGATTTTATGTGGATGCAGTTATCCACATGGGTGCCATTTGTTGACTGAGGTTTTTGTCCCACCAGGTCCTTATTAACTCTTATAACTTATATTAGCCCATAATTTATGTCTGTGTTAGCCATGTGGCTTGGTAACTTTTTCAGTAAGGCAGTCACATCTTGGTATTTTGCTTCCTCTGTGGCTGGGTGATGACTGTAGACTGTGTCTTTCCCTGGATTCTCCTGTTCTCATTGCCCCACCTCTACTTCCTGTCTGGCTACTGGCCAATCAGAATTTTGTTAAATAAATACAAGAAATAAATCTTTACAGTGTAAAACCATTGTCCCACAACATGCTTCCTCTACAGATATGCAGGAAAAAACAGCACAGCACACACATCCATACTATATGTCGCATAGAATTTCTAGTAAATGTCATAGCACAGAGCATACACATCCACACTATTAGTCACATAAAGTGGCTAGTATAAATCATTGTTCCATAGATTTTCTTGTCTATTAGTGATGGGTGAAAAACAGTTTTTGGTCAAAGAAATAAAGTTTTAAGGTGTTATCCCTTCAAAATAAATTATCTTTCTATGGGTGAAAAAAATTCAAAATAACAGACCAATGCACATAAAGCAAAGGTCTCAGGAAAAGACCAGGGTTCTGCAGCTTTGATCACATGAACCTAGGGTCCTCTTAATTCTTTAACCATAAACCATAAAAATTTTTTGTTTCAATTGCCATATTCTGTGTGCTGTTTTTCATCTTAGATCATCTTATTTTTCACTGTGGTATCTTCTCTACATACTGCACTGCCAGGTTGTAAGACCAAAGTTCATAGCAACAGGGATAATAACCTGCCCAGTTATGATGAATCCATACGCGTTACCTTGCCTATGAGGCCATTCCTACTTCTAGAAACTGCATGTACTCTTAAATTCTTCTATGTGATGAAGAAGTCCACTGACATGTATAACAACTATAACTATGTAGTTCTTTATCATGTATTTGCACATGTATAATGAAAAATCTATTTTGTTGAGTTGCTCAAAATCATTTTCAAGGCAACTGACTTTCTAAATCTCCCTAATCTTTGATACTTGTTCTACTGGCAATATGTGGCTATAGCATACCTGCCATAGTACAGGTCAAAATAGCTAAAATTTAAATAGAGGGAATGCAAGGCATCCATAAAGTCCGCAGTCAACTTTATCATAGGTTTTCACAGAAATGGTGGTATCAGGGGCCATGAGAGGAACCAGGCAGCTGGAGGAGTGACTAGCTGGTATGGCTGGCAAAAGAAAATGTACTTTGGATGGTTGTAGTTAACAGTTGCTACCAACATAAGTTAATGATTGTGTAAGATTCATCTAAACACCATTAAAAATTTGAGGCCCTTCTAGAACATGAAAAAGAGAAAACTTATACTGTAGTAATCATATTATATGTTTGTTTTCCTATAGTAAATATCAGTTTAAAGAAAGGGAAACAAAGCAATTGCATAAAAGGAAGTGTAAAGAGAGTCTTAAAAAAATCCTATCATACTACTGAGACCTCAAGAACAATGGCAATGGGTTTTTGAGCCTACTGCACGTATTGGCTTTGTGGGAGCCTAGGCAGTCTGGATGCTCACCTTACTGAGACCTGGATGGAGGAGGGTGGTCCTTGGACTTCCCACAGGGCAGAGAACCCTGATTGCTCTTTGGGCTGACGAGGGGGGGTACTTGATTGGGGGACGGGGAGGGAAAGGGGAGGCGGAGGTGGGGAAGAGACAGAAATCATTAATAAATAAAAAATAATAATAAATTAAAAAAATCCTATCATAGATGTGTCAGTAGGGGATTCCTTGGTGTCTGACAGCTTCCTGTAGGAATGAAGGAAGGCTAAGTTTCTGGTACCCGAATCAAGAGACTAAAAGCATAGTTTGGACCAACAAACAGCATAATTATTACTTTTTGTTTATTTGTTTTAATCTCTCCATAAAGTGAATTCTTGCAGCTATTATCGAAGTCACTAATTTCCCAGGGACCCAGTGGATATGGGTGACCAGAAGTCACCATATGGGAAGTGATGGCTTGACTCAGTATATGCCTACACTTTATGCAGATTATAATTATGGCAAAGGGTTCTATAGACTTCTTCAAAAGGGACTGAAACAAAGAAAGTAGTTATAATTGGAACCACACTATCAACATTACTGCTTATTTATGCACATCTCTTGAGTGCTATTTGAACCTAAGCCTCAATCAAGGACTAGCAAAAATGGACTTGGAGTTCACCAAACTGTTTTTTTTTTTTTTTTTCTGTTCTCAATGATAGTCACATGGAATACTACTGTGGAATAAACTTCTTGTACACTGTAAAGATTTGTCACTTGAATTGGTATAATAAAATGCTTATTAGCCAGTAGCCAGGAGGGAATTTTAGGCAGAGCAACCAAACTAAGAATGATGGGAAAGAGTAGGGTAGAATCAGAGAGTCACTAGCAAACGCATAGAAGCAAGATGAGAATGCTGTACTGAGATATGGTACTAAGCCATATGACGAGACATACATAAGAAATATGGGTTAATTTAAATGTAAGAGTTAGCTAATAAGAAGCCTGAGCTATTGATCAAACATTTATAAGAATAATAAACCTCTGTGGGGTAATTTGGAAGCACTCACTGTGATGAGCAGCAGGCAGTCAGGACAAGAAATATCTGACTACAGAATTCATCTCTTTTCTCTGCTTTTCAATATACTTGTCTTTTTAAGCCACCAAGAAACATGACTACCTGGTGTATAACACCCTCTATGGTTTAAATCAGATATACCCCATAAGTTTCAGGCATTTAAATACTTGGTCTCAAGTTGGTGGCTGTTTGGAGAAGATTTAGAGGTGTGGTCTTCCTGAAGGAAGTATGCCACTGAGCACAGGCTATGTAGTTTCAAAAGATTTCATTATATTTGGAGTTAGCTCATTCTGCTTCCTGTGTGTGATCTGAGATGGAAGTTTTCTGTTATTTCTTCTACCATGTCTCTGCTCAGCCATAAAGGACCCTAACTTTCAAGAACCATAAGCCTAAAACAAACCCTTCTTTCCATAATTTGTCTTGATCATGGTGTTTTATCAAACATAGAGCAGTAGTTCTACTACTAATTTTGGGGGGAATGAAGGTTTTCTAAGCAAATGGAACTAAGAAACAAGCAGATGGACATATTCTATTATCTGACAAAAGAGATGTCAAACCAAAACTAGTGAAAAGTAACCAGGGAGGTCATTTCATACTCATTAGAAGAACATTACACCAGGTTACTCCAAAAAACATTTGCTGGCTTCATAAAAAGAATTTGGATGTTTGGATACTCACCTTCCTGGACCTGGATGGAGTGGGGAGGACCTTGGAATTCCTACAGGGCAAGGAATCCTGACTGTTCTCCAGACTGGAGAGGGAGGGGGAGGAGTGGGGGAAGGAGGAGAGGAGTAGGGGGAGGGAAATGGGAGGCAGGGAGGAGGTGGAAATTTTTTCTACAAAAAAACTAACTAAATAAAAAAAAGTTTAAAAAAGACATCTAAAAAAATAAAAAATAAAAAGAATTTGGAAGTGTTCCCACTTTGTGTTTCAAGTTTTGGGGCAGCCAGTTTTCACTTGAATGAAATACAAGATTTTGAAAAAAGTTTGTCCTTAAAATTTCCCAAATTTCTTCAGTGTTTGTTGTAATGTCTCCCTTTTCATCTATTTTATTAATTTGATATTTTAGTATATTTGTATATTTTAGTTAATTTGGACAAAGGTTTGTCAATTTTGTTAATATTTTTAATGAATCAACTCCAGGGCTGGCCCCATATCCAAAAGTAGCTGAGCAACACAACTGGATTTAATGTGCTTAAAAAAAAAGAGAATGAAAGCAGGGAGTTGAGTGGGTAGGGAGGTGGGAGTGAATTTGATGGAATTGAATGAGGGGAAGTGAATATGATTAAAATACATGGTATGAAATTATCAAAGAATTAATAAAAATATTTTTATGAAAAAGAAATTATAGGCTAATGTTAAAAAACTTGATGTGCACAAAAAGACAGATACAAAGCTGTAATAGGACTAGAACTAATTTCCAGTATAAAAAAGTACAGCTGAGACAAGAAAAAAATTGAGAGGAGATGGAAATGTTCTGTTTGAATTTAATGGACAATAAGAAATATACTTATTAGCTGGACTTGGCATTGCATGTCTTTAATCCCAGCACATGAGTGGCAAAGACAAGTGAATCCCTATGAGTTTGAGGGCAACCTTGTCTATATAGCACGATTCATGCTGATCAAGACATTTATGCACACATCTTTAATCTCAGCACTCAGAGGCAGGCAAATCTCCAAGTTCCAGGTCAGCCTCTTCTACTGAGAGTTTCTGGGACAGATACAGAAACACAAGGAAAGACTTTCATGAAAAAAAAAAAAGCAAGCAAGCAAACAAAAACCACCAACAGCAACAAACCACCAGAAAACATAAAACAAACAAACAAACAAACAAAACTATTCAGGACTAAAGGATACTAAAATGACATCGGCACTGAATGTTTCTGAACTTGAACATAGAGGAAACACCAAAGTGACATTATACAATCAGTAAATGAGTATACGGATTCTAGATTAGAATAAATTACAGTATCAATGTTAGATGTACTGAGTTTAATCGTTTGGGTTTGGCTGTATAAGATAAATTGTTGCTCCTTAAAAATATTTAGGAAAATTTGGGGCTCTATTTTGTTTTGTTTGTTTGGTTTTATGACATAGACTCTCACTGCATTAATTTTGGCCCCCAGCAATCTTGTCTTAACCTCCTAGTTGCTAAGATTACAAGTGTAAGCCACTATATCTAGCCATCTTCAATTATTACCACCATCTCTATAAAACCTCAACTAATGATATATGGATTAAAGAAGGGTGGGTAGGACAACTGATATCTTAGATAAACTATAGTCAGCAGTTCTTTGAACTATCCTTGTAATTGTTCACCAAATTTGAACCAATGAAGAAACCTTTTAAATAAAACAAAATATACAAAACAGAATAGAAATCAACTAACAACTAAGAAATTGAAGTCCAAAACTACATTGTAGTTCTTAATAGCACTTTCAATTAAGATGAGTTATCCTATTGATAACGAAAATTCAGACTGTTTATTAGGGTTCTTTATTTAGTTCTATGGGTATGTAAGAAAATAGAAAGTGAAGATTCTTCAGGGGCTTGGGGGAATGGGGTGTCCATGTATCTGAGAAGATGTACTCCTCCAGGAAGAAAGATGGCCTCTACTCTGTCAAATCAGATTCAGAAGAAATTTTTCAACCTCTTCCAGCACATCTCTCCATTTGCACAGAGGATAAAATCCTGGAATCAAAACACATTTTCATAAGGAATCACAGATTATTACAGGAAACAGATAGAAATTACACTTCCCATTTTACCTTTACTTCTTGCTTGAGGGCAAATTGGGTAATTTATCCATTCTCATCTCACAGATACAGGGATAACGAATTTCACACTTAGTATTATCTAGTCTTGTTCTAGATAAAAATGCACATCTTCCAGTTTCATAACTTAAATTTGCTCTTTTTGAGTCACTAAAGAACAAAAAAATGGGCAATTGTTTAATTTTGAGCGGTCACTGAAATATCATGGTTTGGAAATTCTATATTGAGAACATATGAAGAATATGGGAACTATTACTATGTGGGACAATGATCTGTACCCTGTCTCTTGTATTTTAAATAAATGCTGTTTGGCTAGTAGTCAGGCAGGAAGTATAGGTGGGGCAACCAGGCAGGAAGCAGAGGTGGGACATCAAGAATTCTAGAAAGAGGAGAGAGTCAGTCTGCAGTCATCATCCAGACACAAAGGAAGTCAGATGTGACAGCCTGGCTGAAAAAGGTACCAGGCCGTGTGGCTAACACAGACAAGAATTATGGGCTAATATAATTTATAAGAGTTAATAAGAAGCCTGAGGTAATAGGCCAATCAGTTTATAATTAATGTAGACCTCTTTGTGATTTCTTTGGTATTGAACGATCGTGGGATCTGGTGGGACAGAAACCTTGGTCAACATAACTATACTATTCTATTTGAAGAATATGGGAATTATTGCTCACAATTTCATCACTAAAATGTTTTTTCTCTGAGCTCATTAGTAAGAAATGGTCTCTTAGTCATACCAAAATTCCTATCTTATCCCACTCTCACAGCTTTTGGTCATGACATAAAACTGATTTTTAATATTTCCAAGAAATTATTTTATGCTAACCCTGATTTCCCACTTACATTTTGTCAGTTAATGGCTATGTAGAAACAAAAGTGTGTAGCACATGGAACAAGTTCTCATTTGCTTGTGCCTTAAGGAGAAAGGGAATATTTGTAGTATAGTCTCAGGTAAGGGCTTGTAACTAATGTTTGGGGCTCTTTTCCCTTTTCTTTCCCCCACCTCCCACTACTTCACAGTTAATGGGTCTTCACTGAAGCATAGTAATCTACTGAATTCTCTGCATGCATAGCAACCCTGATTTCTGGAGAATGATAGATTAGAAACCATAACTCCTCTTTTGTAAAGAAGAAAAAAATAAATGCTGTAAAATAAAAAAAAATGATTAAAAATTAGAAGACAGAGCAATTAGTAAATGTGCTAAAACAGAAAGACTGTCAATTTCAGTTCAACCTGGGTTATGTAGCAAAACTAGAAGTCAAAAAGTAATTAATTAATAATTAATATAATCCTGTAAAAACTGGCAGAAATCAGATTCCTACTCAGGCTAAGGTTTTAGCAGAAGTTTGAGAAAACCATAAATGATCATGGAAGCACTTTAGCCAGTTTTTCCCTTAATAGATAAAGGAAATTGACTAAAAATGCACTCAAAATGCATATCCTCAATAACAAATCCTGATGGAGGAGGATCATCTGTCTATCTGTTGCTTTCATTGGTTAATCAATAAAGAAACTGTTTGGCCTGATAGGTCAGAACATAGGTGGATGGAGTAGACAGAACAGAATGCTGGGAAGAAGGGAAGTCATGCAGATGCTATAGCTCTCCTATCTAAGATGGATGCAGGTTAAGAATTTTCCCAGTAAGCCACCACCTCATGGTGCTACACAGATTATTAGAAATGGGTTAATCAAGATGTGAGAATTAGCCAGTAAGTGGCTAGAGCTAATGGGCCAAGCAGTGTTTAAAAGAATACAGTTTCCATGTAATTAATCTGGGGCTAAGCTAGCCGGTGGCTGGGAGCTCGGTGGCTGGAACCAGCCCTCGGCACCCTACTACAAAATCCAACCAGGCATAGTGGCACACAATTAGAGTCCCAGTATTTTAGTAATGAAGGTAGGTGGATCACAGTTCAAGATGTAGGGAGTTCAAGTCTAGTCTTAGCTAATGAGACTGTGACAAAAAAAAAAAAAGAGAGAAAATGAAACTCACACATACTACATGGAACTGAGACTTCAAAGGTATCAGTTTTTAGCAAAATAAATCCCTTTTTTGAATCTTAGAAATTAGGTGGGAAGAAATGGAATATTCAAATTTACCATAGAAATTTAAGAGAAATAAAGATAAATGAAACTCAGTGGATTGTAGGACACAGACAGAACAGGTTAGATACATTATAAATGAAATATACATTAGCCAGCCATGAGAAATGCACTTTTATTAGGGTTCTGTATTAACTTCTGTGTGTCATTTAGGAAAACAAGACACTGATTCCTCAGGGTCTTGGACCAAAGATATCCATTCCTCAGACTGCTGTGTGTATAAGGGAGAAACATGACTTCTGCTCTCTGTTTAGTCAGATTTCACAAGAACATTTCTTTTCTTTCCCTTCCAGCTCATCTCTCTATTTTCATGGCAGACTGAGGCCTGTATTTCAAACACCTGGCTGTTAAGTAGTCACAATTCATCACAGGAAACCACTAAATAAGACCACATTCCATTTTCACCTTTCCTTTCCTTCCCACTGCACACTGAAATAGACAATTTATCCACTTTCTTTTCCAAGATACAGGAGTGAGTTCTAACATAGTCATCATTATCTACACCTGGTGACCTGAAAAATGTGCAGTCTCCTGTTTTATGCAGTGACTCCATTACTGTCAGATCACCATAAAATAAAAAATAAAATGGGCAGTTATTTAAATTCAAAGCTTATATTAATTCAGGCCAAGGTTTTTAAAACAAGGTTTGTCAACCAAAATGTACGGAATATTGAGTTAATCTTAAGTACATCAATAAAAGATTTCCACTTTCTCTACATTCATAAAAAAATGGTCTTGGGCCAGTAACATGGCTCAGTGGGTGGAGGTAATTGGCTTCAGACCATTCAACCACAGCTAAAATCTCAGACCCCATACAACAGGAGAAAAACAACTCCTTCAATGCTGCTCTAACTACACCTGTGTTGTGACCTGTATGTCACAGTACTTTTGACTATATACACAAAAATAAGTAAATTGAATAAAACGAAAAATAAAAGTGATCTTTGACTGATTCCCACTGTCAATTTTTTGTGAGCAAGTTAAATAAATTTTCAATATTTCCTTTGAACAATTTTACATTGAAATTGTTTTAATCTGATACTTTTTGCAATAAAGACAGTTTTAAAAGAAGGAAAGAAGAAATAAATTCATGTGGCACATAGAAAAAGCTCTTATATGCCTTTGTTCTAAGGAGTAAAGGGACATTTGTAGTATAGTCACAGAAGAAGGTTTGTGAGTGCTCTTTTGCTTGTTTATCTTTTTTCTTCCACTCCTCAGAGCTATTGGGACTTTACTGAAATATGGTGATCAAGTGACTTCCCTATGTGAAACACAACCACAACCTTTGATGGATGATGAATACTAAATCCAAAGCTACCTTCTCATGGAAAAATAACTCAAAATGATATATAAAAACTAAAACACAAAGAAAGATGATATATTAATGTAACCTGGCATTGGGAAGCTTGTTATAGGAGGATTATAAACCTAGTCAAACTGGCCTATGGAGCAAGACACTGATCAAATATTAACTAATAATTTAACTTAATTCAATTATATGAACAGGCAGCAAGCAAATTCTTATACAGATCGAGGCTTCAGTAAAGGTGAGAGTCCCAAAGCATCAGTAAAACATGGCAGCCATATTTCTACTAATAGTAGGCTAAAATAAATAGCGAATGTTTGGAAAATGATCATTCAAATACCAAATAACTAATCCAGGAGCACCAGGAGTTCAAGGCTGGTTTGGGAAATACACTGCATTTGAATGAGATTAGTCTAATGAGAATCTATGTCAAAGAGCACCAGATAGAGAAATAAATCTACCAAATTCCATGGGGCTGAAAAGACAAAGGGGTAAAATTTTAACAAAAGATTGTCTTCGTTTAACATTGAATCTAAAACAGGTGGAAGCAGAGACTTTAGATTTCACAATAGGAACAGAAAAGGATATAAATAAAATTAAGTGGCCCATGGATCACAGACAGAACATAGATTGAGATGACACATTAGGAATGAGTACACACATTAGTTAGCCATGAGATGTGATTATGAGTCCAATGAATAAAGCATGTGTGTTGAACATGAGCAAAGAGGAAAAGACCCAGCAGACACTAAGTATTCATAAGATTCACATGGAACACAAGCTCTATACCATGACCTCTTTGCTTTACTCCATGGTGATGCCTGCATGAACCTTTACCCTAGAAGCACAGCTCGCAGCTGCTCATGAAGTTCATTTAGAAGCTGACATTGAGTACAAGCTTCTGTGTCTTCCCACTGGAGAAAATAATATGGAAGCCACAGAAACCTTCTGACCACTAGACTTCCATGCTGAAGCCTCATGTTTGGCCGTAGTTACCACACCATCATCAGGGAACACTTCTGCAGCATAGTTAAGAACTACAAAGATCATTTAACTGGATACAGGCATCCTCTCAGCCCTTGGCACCTCACTTTACTGTATATTTGACTCTGAATGATGCTGTAGGATACAAACAAATTTATTAACTCTGGCTTTCACAGTGCAAGCACCAAAAATTCTAGTGCTTGGGAGGTAGATGCAAACAAACAAACAAAAAACAGAGCTAGCCTGTATAAAATGATATCTCATATAGAAAAAAAAATAATCAGTTGATAACAAACAATGGTATTAATGTGTATGGCTTGAACATAATAATGCATATTATAAGGCCTTCTATCTTCTTGTCACCTATGTGACAGCCTGCTTGCCAGTGTCCTTGGAGGAGTAATGACAGTTACACCTGCCTGTAGTATTAACACTTGAGAGATGGAGATGAAAGGATCAGGAGTTCAAGACCAGACGGGGTGATACAAATCCCTATCTCCAAACAACAAAAAAGTTAAAATTAAATCTATTTTTAAATGATATAATAAGCAACTTAAAATGTAACTAGCTAACAATGTTATTGAAGACAAACAGAATTATTAGGAGATCTTTATAAAAAAAACCTGTATTTCTAAAAAAAATCAATTATCAGAAAGTGATGAAGATGTAATATAAAGGCACAAGGGCTTCTGGGAATTAAGAGATAGAATGTGTATGAATACTGCAAAAGAATGAACAGGAGAGAGTAAAGGATGGATCAACCAAAACTAAGAGTTATAAAAGGCTTTGTGGACACCCACTAGTTAGTAAGTTCATAGTTGACTAACACAAAACAGACTCCTTTTTTTCTTTGGTTATTTGTGAGTGTGTTTGTTTGGAACAATTTTTTATTTTATTTTATTTTTTGTAGTTTTAGTTTGATTTTATTTTCCTTTTTTTGTTTTGTTTATGTTTTTGGAGAGAGAGAGAGAGATCTAGCTGGGGACATCTCTATTGGGAACCCCGCTAGAGTCAAATCCCTTGCCAACCCTAAACTGGCTCCCTTAATTAAAATATATACTTCCCTGCTCCCATGTCCACCCTTCCTCCATCCATCCCATTCCATCAATCTCCTCCCATCCTCCCCTTCTCACTTCTTTCTCCCCACCTTCCCTTTTCCCCACCCTACCCCCACCCCCAAATTTCCAATTTCAGCCTGGCAATCTTGTCTCCTTCCAATATCCAGGAGGATAAATATATATTTTTCTTTGGGTTCACCTTCATATTTAGCTTCTCTAGGATCATGAATTATAGCCTCAATGTCCTTTATTTATGGCTAGAATCCACGTATGAGTGAGTACATACCATATTCATCTTTTTGGGTCTGGGTTACCTCACTCAGGATAGTGTTTTCTATTTCCATCCATTTGCATGCAAAATTCAAGATGCCATTGTTTTTTTACCGTTGAGTAGTACTCTAATGCATACACATTCCACACTTTCTTTATCCATTCTTCCACTGAGGGGCATCTAGGTTGTTTCCAAGTTCTGGCTATTACAAATAATACTGCTATAAACATAGTTGAACAAATGCTTTTGTACTATGATAGAACGTCTCTTGGGTATATTCCCAAGAGTAGTATTGCTGGGTCCAGGGGTAGGTTGATCCCGAATTTCCTCAGAAACCACCACACTGTTTTCAAAAGTGGTTGCACAAGTTTGCATTC
>NW_026068292.1:121019-141309 GCF_014885135.2 Alexandromys fortis
TTTTTTTTCTTTCAGTTTATTTATATGGTGGATTACATTGATAGATTTGTGTATGTTGAACCAGCCCTGCATCTCTGGGATGAAGCCTACTTGATCATAATGGATAATACTTTTAATGTGTTCTTGGATCTGAAAAAGCCTGGGATAAAACCGGACTCGCTGAACATAGTGGACAATGAGGACTACTGAGAACTCAAGAACAATGCCAATGGGTTTTTGTTCCTACTGCACGAACTGGCTTTGTGGGAGCCTAGGCAGTTTGGATGCTCACCTTACTAGGCCTGGATGGAGGTGGGTGGTCCTAGGACTTCCCACAGGGCAGGGATACTTGATTGCTCTTTGGGCTAATGAGGGAGGGGGACTTGTTTGGGGGAGGGGGAGGGAAATTGGAGGCAGTGGCAGGGAAGAATCAGAAATCTTTAATAAATAAATAAAAATTAATAAAATAGATTAACTCAAAAAAAACCCCAATTATATTTATGGCCTAGACCTGGGCTGCTTTCAACCACCATCAGAAAAACTTCTTTTTACAGTGGGTAGTGGGCAGTGCAGGGAAGCAGAAATGGTCAAAGTGCTTAGGAGAAGTGAATACATGCTCAACCATAATGAGAGCATCTTCATAAACCCATTTCCCCAAACTCTACCTCCATGACTCAAGAAATAGAGGGAAGAGGAAAGAGAAAGAATGTAAGAACCAGAGAAGGGAAAAAAAAAACTTGTGAAAAATAGCCTTCTAGACATGAAAAATCTCCCATATAGATGGGGTAGATGTCCACTATCACTTAAGGAATCACTATTGTTAGGTGACAGCAGCTGGTAAATGGAGATTTATTCTTTTGGGGGAGTGTGGCCACTGATGGCTAACCTAGCTCCAGTAGTTATACTACCATGCACCTAGGCACAGCATCAATTAAGTACAAAGGAGTTAGAGTGAAACATGTTAGGACAGAAGCATAGAAAGCTTGCATTGAGGAGAAAGGGTATAACCATATTGTATTTTATGCATATACAATATATTAAAAATAAATATTATTAATAAAGATAAGCAATAAATACCAGATTTTCTGCTAGATTACAAATTAACATAAAACTTGGAGTTTACACAATATAACATCTCAAAATTTAAGGTAAATATATATGTATGCATATGCAAATTTATATATATAAAACAAGTTATATAAACTAGTTAGAAAAACAAGTGAAGTGAATGTTTCAGATATTCACACTGATGGTAGCTGTCAGGATGGTCCAGTTAACTTCAAATAATTTTAAACTGTTGATTTGCTTGTGCCCTCTGCATCTTAGAATATAAAATCGTGAACTATGTTCAGTGTTACATCACTAGCAGTCAGCTTCCCTGTCTAACAGTTGTTCAAACACTGCCATAGGCAACTTGTCCTTACCTGTGAGCAACATAGAAAATGAGAAAAGTCTTGTGAAATGAGAGAAAAGTCTTGATACAGTGTGAGGATTCAGGAAACTCACAGGTTAGATGGGCCATTGTCAATCCATTGCCATTTTTTTCCTTTGTCATTATATGATAATCCAATCCAGTAATTGTTTTGATTAATTTGGAGCTGAAGAAATTTCTGTAAGGGGAGAAACATATTTGATGATAGAGAAGAGAACAAGTATAACAGGTCCCAACTATTCTTATGTCGCTTCTCTGCTGTCCTGCCCTCCAGTGCTTCAGTCCCTCCAAGTTCATTTTAGTGATTTCCCACTAGTAGCTCATTTATGTCAAAACTGATGTCAGTTACATAACTTAAATGAATGAAAATTTTAGGTGTCTAAAGATGCTGAATTCAGGAAATGACTTGTTGACTGTGTTTCTCAAAGAAAGTCACAATGTGTGACCAAGGTTGACCATGAACTTCAATATTTCTGTTTGTGGCTCCTAAAAACAAGCACACCACATATATAATTCATTGAATAATTTCTGACACTGTAAAATTATTCAAATGTGCATTCCCAAACACTATAGAGGCATGTGGCAAGAAATGTCCTGTTTTTAAAGCAAATTCATTAACATGAAAAATCCTGTGTGAAAAGCTGTCCATTAAGCCCCATCTCCAGAGAGGAAGCTGTTCTAAAGTTCAGACCTGGAAGTGACAGAAATTGAGGAGGAAAGGAACAGATATTTGGAAAAATTTGTGACTTACATGTGACATGCAAGTGGCATGATGTCTTATTAAATTACTGTATATATTCTAAAATATGGGCATGTATTTAGCTATGATTACTATAGCAAATGGCAATTTACATTATTATTTGACATTAAGATACTTTTATATTGCAATTTTTATACCTGTATTAAATTGTTGTATAAATTTTATACCATGTTCTAAATGACAAGCTTTCAAGCTGATATTTCAAGCATTTCTCTAGAAAAATAGTCTTCATATTAGAAGAGATTTTATGAGTAATAATTTAAACAAAAAATGTCAGCATCTTGGCATCTTTGTTTTCTTTTAGTGACTAATTCCTAAAACTTGATATACTTTTAAAAACATAAAAATAGTATGAAGCAAAAATTTTGGACAGTTTCATTGAAAATCCACATGGAGCTAACATTTAAAACAATTTAATTCCATGGTTCTTATCTTATCTCCATTTTGCAAATAGGTTCAGAGATCAGTTACTTTCTCTACTGTCAACCAATCATTCATCTTAGACAGTCCCATTTATGGGTGCCAAAGAGCAAGTATTAGACTTTAGCATCTTTAGGTATAGTTGACAGTACCTATGTGGAGAAACAGTGTTAAACTTACTCAGGAAAAGCATTCTTCTCTGAGGTACTGTCTTGCAGAATCCTGAGAAAGGGAGGAGATTGCAAAGACACAATTGCCACTTTATTAATGAGTCCTCTCATAGCAGACCCTGTGCCTCCATGTTAAGCTAAGAGCAGGAGGGATACTCTTACTGCACAGCTTTTGCTCACATTACAGGGAAACCAAATACAACACTTTGAGGTTTCTCTTTCAATAAGCCTGCCTGGGCTCAGTATCTCACTATCCAAGGATTAGAGAAGGAGTTTTAAGAATAAAGAAACATGTAAAAGTCTATGGTACCAGTTCATCATCATCATCTATCTTCAAAAGGGATAATCTGCAATGCTGGCAGGTCTGATTACATCCTTTCCATTGTTTTCCATCCATGATGAAATAATAACATTTTATGCCACAGCAGAACCAGTGTCCTTTAAAAGGTTTGCCTACAACAGAGAAGGGAATGGTTAAAATTTTTACTATTTAGTGTTTTGTTCTTAGAGCACTGGCTTGGTTTGGCTTTTTTTTTTTTCCTGTAGATTTGGAGCCTGTCCTGGAACTCACTTTGCAGACCAGACTGGCCTCAAACTCACAGAGATCCACCTGCCTCTGCCACCTGAGTGCTGAGATTAAAGGCATTTGCCACCACTGCCCAGCTTTAGAGCACTGTTTTAATTAAACATCTATAACTAAGCAAAATTTCAGAGCTCCCAGAAATTAAGATCCCTGTATGCCTATGCTCTATGAAGCATTGTTTATAACAGTAGAGATATGGAAACAGTTTATGTGTCCATTATGGAGAAATCAGTAAGGGAAAAAAAAGTGCAGCATATGTATACAAAACCATACTATTTCCCTTAAAAGGGAAGTAAATTATCTTGGAATCTTATGCCTCAGCACTCCACAGAGTGAGACAAGGGGACCACCACCAGCCTGAGGTCAGGCTAGGCTAAGTAGTAACTTCCATGCCAATCTTGGCTATGAAGTAGACTCTAAGACATCCTGGGCTACAGAATTAAACTATGTCTCACACCTCAACACCTCAAAAGAGAGATTTTTAACTAAGTGACAAACATGGTTGAAGTTGAAGATGGTGTGAAAAGTTAAATAAACCAGGACCAAATATTATGACTCAACTGATAAGGGTTCTAATACAGCCCAGCAAAGGCTTGTGAGTACCAGAGCTGGAGTGCATGGAACAAACACTTGTTCCACAGAGGCAGTTACAAAGTGATGGAATTCTAGACCTGTAATGTACTGTGTCCCTAGTTCATCCATATATACTGTCTGTGCACATAAGATTGTGCTGTGGTCTGTGTTAGATGTTCTTGCCTTAAGAGACACATGAGGGGGTTTTTGAAGGTGATAGTCTGTTCTCTTGATTATGTTGATGCCTTCCATGGTATTTACACATGCCCAAATACATTAAAATGTGTGCAGTTTGTGTAGCAATAACACATCAATATTGTTAACAAAGTTTATCTCCAACCTTTCTTTTTCTGTAAAGATTAATCATTGTGTAGCACAGATTGGCCCGGAATTTTCTGAGCTGTCCAGATTGTCCTCAAATTTATAATCCTTCTGTCTCAGCCTCCTAAAGACAGGGACTACAGCAACATACTACCATTTACTGATGCTAAGGTTATTTTAAAATAATTGCATAAAACATGTTTCGTGGTCAGAAATATTTAAAATTTTGACACTTATTTGTTTTCAACATATATTTTATAATTTGACAGTTTTAAAGATATTGTCAGCCTTTGCGTAATGAAAATGATCAACTCCTATCATGGCATAGAGAGATCCTATGCAAAAGCTGTTTGTAGATTTTAAATTCTGAAAAAAATATTTAATAAGTAATGAAAAAACTGTGTCAAATAATGTTAACAAGTCACAACAGAAGGGATCAATGCTTGCCATTTTCATCTCTCTGGCCTCATTCACTGTGTCACTGCCAGAGTAACACAGTGTGGACACCATTTTGAAGCTCCAAAATGTGCTTTAGGGAACTTCATCATGGCTTTAAATGGGCCAATTCTCTTATACCAAAGTGGAAGGAAAACGCACACATACATATACACAAAATTATGTTTTATGACTGCATCCATATAAATGTTCCAAGTGCATTTCAGATTAAGAATTTGTTAAATATACTCTTACTGGAAATTTCTATATTCTCTCAACAACAAAGTTGGTTACAGGTCCCTCCATGGATAAAGAAACACCAAGTCACTAACACATAGGTCACCAGTATTATAAGCTGCTAATTGGACTTCAAATCTTCTGGAGAAGAAACAGTACAAAATTAATGCAACTTTTTATTAAAAATCCCCTCTGTACCTGAGCGCTGTTCACAATCTAAAACAAGCTTAGCTTCCCCGTAGCATCCTTTCTGTTTTCTTTCGAGGGACTTCAGATGGTCTTTGAGGGCATCACACTCTCTAGATTTATTTCTCAACATTTCTTTCCTTAAGTAGTCATTTTTCATGGTTCTGTACTCTTGATCAATATTATTTAGAGTTTTCTGCAATTCATGTTTTTCTTGTTTATACTGAAAAACTAAAATTATTAGCAGATATAACACCAAAAAATGCTCATAAGAAGTAAATATTGACATTTATGATACCAGAGAAAGGCCATGTTGACAACCAACATATATCATTACTTTAAGTGGTGCTTTGACATTTAGAAAGTCTCACCTCAATTAACACCTATAGGAATGGGAATATGAACTTCCCTCTACCATGATAACATTAATGTAAAGCAAACAATACAGCTGAATAAAACTCTGGTGGATGAACCACAACTTCAAATTGAGTTTTCATGGCACAAAACTTTCAAATAAATACCTAAATAAAACATGTATTGAATACTTAACACAGCATGACAATGTGAACTAAGACACATTAAGAAATGGCACAATACTCATTGGACCAGAGGGACAGCAAAATATTCAGATATGTATCCATTTGTTAGCATAGCCTGAGAATAAAATGTGAAGGAATCTAATAACATGTCTCTGTAGAGATGAAATATATTCAATTAACCATGTTCTCAATATACACAGAGGAAAATGAATACAAGATCATCATTTCTTTTGCACAACTGTTTCTCACAGAATGTTTACATAAAGTTCACAATCATCCAAGCTCAGAAATCATGCTACCATAATGTCTATAAAAGGAAGACTATGAAGAATAGGACAGAGCAAGGCAACTCCCAACATCCCCAGAGGTAATAAAATATATATGTATGAGAACAGAACACTGTATTGTATCAAGTAAAAGAAAACAAAACAAAAGCCTAAAAAGCAAAAACAATGTCCAGAGCTAACTAGCAGATCCCCCTGATTATAGGCAGCACAAGGGATAGAGTGTGTTAACAGCCTAATTTCTGTCTAAAGTTATTACTTAGGCAGAAAGGCAAAAAAGTTTTATACCAGTTACTCACTGTGTGTCACCAACACTGCAAGAGCCACCAGAAGAATGGAACAAAGAATTCCCAGAGGTATTGCAATGAGGTGCCATGGGACTGAGCACTCTTAAACAAATAAACAAAGCAAGAAAATAATTACAGTAAAAAAGACCATGTACCAATACTAATTATAATTTTTGTAGCATGGAAACAAGAGGATATTGGTCTCTTAAAGTTTTATAAATTTCATCATACAACTTGAATGAACATATATTTTCTAAGTTTGTAGGTATCTACCTAAAATTTTTAGGTATCTACCACTTTAGAAATCCTACATGTGGGAAGTTTCACAGGATTTCAATTTCTTTTTCACCTTTGACCTTGTATTCTCAAGCCTCCCACTTCAGCCGAGAAGTAGCTGGATGACAGGGACATTCCCCTCACCCAATTCTACAAGATCAAAATGCATCCTTCTGAAAGCACTGGAGGCACAGACACAGACCAAGTAGAAGATGCCAAACTGGAGCATGCAGTCCACCAAGTAGGCGTAACTGAAGATGAATAGGAAGGAAAGAAGGATGGACATTCTTGCAAACTATAGAAAACCATGGTTGTTATGGAGCTGACCTGTATACAAATCCATCATTTCTTGGGCCTAGAAGTTAACTCTCTTTCTTTTCCCATAAGTTCTATTTTTCTCTAACAATACTAAACATCTTTGTGTATCTTAAAGTCTGAAAGCCAAGCCTCTGATTATTACTATGTCAAAGAAGTTAAAAGTTCTCAGCTTGGAGTTCAACTGCTATAGCTAATGTAGAGTAAACAGAAAAAAGAATAGAAAAGTGAGATTTCCTCTTTTTTATTAATAAACTTAATTATCTTTGACATTTCACCAAATGCATAATGTGGTTTAGGCATGCCCATCCCCACTACCCTCTCTCATCCCCTCTCTTCCTTTGCAGCCTTCTTCATGGGAAGAGACTTTCTCATCAGATGGACTGCTCTTGCAGTTTCATTGCCTTTGATTTTGGAAGTACTCAAGACAATTAAAACACCTTCTGCTCGAGTGGAAGTATTGCTTTTAATGCATATATTGAATTTCAATAAGATTTTATTCATCTAGCACTTTTGGTGTTTCTTCAGTGTTATAAGGAGAGAGGGCCTTCTTTTGGTCCTGGCCGCCCTGCTAGCTTATACCCGAAATAATCACACAGAAGTTGTTTTAATTAAATCACTGCCTGGCCCATTATCTCTAGTCTCTTATTGTCTAACTCTCAAATCTTGATTTAACCCATTTTTAATAATCTGTGTTTACTACAAGGTCATAACTTACCGGGAAAGATTTAGTGTGTCTGACCTGGCATCTCCATGGTGGCTCTCTGTCTCCTTTCTTCAAAGCATTTAGTTCTATCTACTCTGCCTACCTAAGTCTGTCCTATAAAAAGGCCAAGGCAGTTTCTTTATTCAACCATTGAAAGCAACACATGGACAGAAGAACCTCCTACACCACTTCAGACTCTACTTTGTCACTTTTCAAGGTTTCAGAATTCTCTGTGACTAGATTAAATAGTAAAAACCTCCTAAGAGTTTCTCAATTGTGATGAGATGTATTTACTTCTCACTTGTCAATTTTCAACAACTCTTTTCTTATAGACTTTTATCAATCTTCTCTACCAATCTGGCTTTCTATGTTGCTAGTAACAGTTAAATATAATATTTTTTCTTTTTACTTTTAAAAATTGACTACTTTTTTAAAATCTTATGTTTAAACAATTATCTGCATGATTGCTATCTCCTTTATACTCACTTATTTTTCTCCTATTCCTGTGTATCACCACATCCAGCTAAAATGGAGAACTATAGTTTTCAATAGAAGCCAATAGAATATTGTTTTTAAATGTCAAAAGTTAAGATGCCTAAATAACAGAAAAATTTAGAAACATAAAACACTTACCTTTGTGGCCAGCTTTTCTGGGCCCTTGAGTCGCATTAGACTTTCCTTCATTCTGCAACCCTGAAGAAGACTTATGGAATCTCACAGTTGCATAAGTGATCTCTTCATCACTCATCTTGAGAGTAAGTAGAGTGCTGTCTGTGTTAAAACCTGACCTTGAGTGATTTCTAAAGAAAAAGTTAAATTGTGCACCTTTAAAAGCTACCTGGATCTGATGCTGCAGTGGAATGGGAAGGGATAGCATCTTAAGACACCCTAAGTCACAGGAACTGTCCCCGATTTCCACTGAAAGTAAGAAGATTTCTGTCATTTATACCTCTAATATTTGCAGCACTTATTATTAGGAAATATAGAAAGAAGAATGAAAAATTTACTAATAAGTTATTGTAATATTGGCACAGCATATATAAATTGTTAGGCAAAATTGGAACTACTGCAAATCATAAAAACACTTTCAAACTAACGATTCAAATAACAGTCAAAGTTTTCTATATGAATAAAATTTTGTTTTAAAATTATTTACACATTTTGATAAATACAAAAATATAAAAACTGTTCTTGCAGTCTTTTCAATTATATATGACTCTCAATGTTTCCCAGACACCACCTTCAAAACAATATATGACGGTTAATAATCCAGGTGATTCCAAGATACATAAATATTTCTTTGGTTAAAGTCCTGAGATGTCTACCCTCTCCACCCAGCCTTAGCCTATACATTCTTTTCCATGGCAAGGCCTGGCAAATGCATGATTCTAAGAAAATCCTACTGATTGGGGCAACCTAGACACAGAAAGACTAACACTGCATTTTCTCTTTCATCTGAGGCTCCTGACTCCAAGTCTTTAGACATTTTACATAACTTGGAGTAACTACATCAACCAAGAAAGCAGAAAGGGGTATTGCATGGGTGGAATGTAGGAACACTAGAGAGAGGAACAACAACGTGAAGTTTTAATCTCAAATCATTTCAAATTCATGTTTATTTCACACAGTTTATTCTAGTTTATATTGCCAGAGGAATCTATTTGAAAATGGCTTTCATCCATATAAAACAATCATTAGCAAATACCCATGAGGGATTCCTTCTGATCATAGATATCAATATATCATTAAATACTAAATATTCCTAACTCCCTTTGCTCCTTATATTCATAAATAAGATGGTACCCAACAGATAATATGGAAAACAAATAGTATATGGATTGATTCTTCTCTAATTTTCTAATTTACAAAGTTTTTAAAAGTTTTCAAGTTTTCCCTTATTTACTGAAAAAAGGGAAACTTATTTAAGAATACTTTTAAAAATTGTTATTTATTATTATTGGAAATTTGTGGGGGTTGGAGTTATCTGACCCATGGAGCAGGTGTCCAGAGGATAACTGAGTGAGTCCTCTCATTCAACCTTTAAGTAGGTTTCAGGGATAAAACTCAGGTGGTCAGTCAGACTTGTAGTAAGTATCTTTACACACTGAGCCATCTTACACGGGTCCTACTATGACTTCTTCAAGATGGATAATATATAAACATTTGAACCAAATAAAGAGTACTGAACTCTATAGTTCCCTCTAGCCTATTTTCTCAGCATACAGCAGGAGTCACAGCACTCAGAAAGAAACGTATCAGTGCTGTACTCCTGTTTCCATAAGCTGCCACAGTTTACCAGATCTAACACAGGCAACAGGGCTTCCCCATCTACCCCAGTCTCAAGTCAGTCCATCTAAAATTCTCTAGGGAACACTTGATCACATGATAGAAAAACGGTAAAAGAAACTATTACCTGTGTCTCAACCAGGAAATTATTTTGGTGGAGAGAATTGATTCTCCAGTTGGGGATCAACTTGAACTTCCTAGGACTGATCTTCTCAGAGCTCCAAGGGAAAAGGCAGAACTGAATCGCCTCTGAGTGATACCCCAGCTCATTATTTTCAGCTCCTCCTCTTGACTGAAACTAAAAAGAGGATATTGAATAAAGAAGCTGAAGCTGACAGAAAGGGAAGAATCATCATATTATAATAGCTGCTGCAAATCATGTGTGTAATTGATATTTGAAGACCAAGAGGAGCATACCTTCAAGTAAGTAAAATCAGTGTCCTTAGCAAAACCACTAGTAAAAAGAGATGACTAATGTTCCTCCATTCCTAATTTTGTAATAATAGACTGTTGGACATTTCCCCCGATGTTACTATTTGAAGAAAAAAAGTTACTTCTTGTTTTTGAATCGTGCTTATTGCAGCTATGCGTGTTGTAGAAGCCTTTGCAGCACTCACATTTCCACCGTGAAACTTTCTGCAAACATTTATAGATTTTTAATCACATATAATATTTACTGTGAACATTAATGGCCTTCCATATAGAGTAGTCTTATTGCTATTTTCATGGTGTGATTTATGAACTATAAGACATAGAACATGCTCAGCAAATATTCTACCTTTGAGCTACATACAAAATCTTTGGTTCTTTTTGTTCTGTTTTTTTTTTTTTACTTTGTTTGTGTGTGGTTTTTTTATTTTTGTTTGTTTGTCTATTTGTTTTGATACAGTTGTTACATCAATTACTATGTAGCCCAGGCTGGTCTCAATCTCATAGTCCTCTTGACTCCATTTCTTCACTGCTGGGATCACAACTACATAAAACCACATTGATTTACATCACATTTCTTGATATTTTCTAATAAGTAAAAGGCATTTTTGTGTTTTATAAATATTGATTTATGAGATATTTTAAGCCAAATATAATTGTTAATCACTTGTATACAGTATAAATCAAATAATTCTCTACTGCTGAAAAATATACTTAGAAAGATGTTTTAGGTATAAAATCATGGGATTAAAGTAGATACCCATTTATGGAGCTCTAATATACATTATCACAAGTTCTCTAGTTCATTTATAGTGTAACCATTGTATATGAGAATATTCACAATTAACTTTTTTTAAAGATGAGATAAGGTGAATTTTTCTTCTTGAGAGTTTTGCCCATAGGTTTGCAAATGAGAATTCCTGGAAAGAAACTGTGTCATCAAAGACTGATTTGCTGAGTAAAGATACAGTGGGATGAAGAGGTTGTAGGTCGAGGACCTTACCACAATATAGCTCTAGCCTCTATTTTTTTTTTAAAAGAGATATGGAACGCTTCACGAATTTGCGTGTCATCCTTGCTCAGGGGCCATGCTAATCTTCTCTGTATCGTTCCAATTTTAGTATATGTGCTGCCGAAGTGAGCACTAGCTCTAGCCTCTTAAACAGACATTTCTGGCCAATGGTGTCAGTACTATTATCCCATGACCAATATATAAAATCTTCATGAAACCTATTAACTTAAGAGACCACTAACTTTCACCGACCTGAATGCTAAGAACATTATCTGATGACCTGTACAAAATCTTCTCCATCTGACTGTAACTGCCTCTCTGTTGTACCCACAAATATATCTTAAATTTGCCTTGATTTATAACTTTCTCAGACCTGTAAAACTACAAAACTTTATGAAATTGCTTCCACACTGAACATGGAGTTAGGGTCACTTAAAATAAGTCCAGAATAAGCTATCATTATTCCTTTTAAGATGAAAGCTGTTTTTGATTTCGTAGGTCTTCATTCAAAACTCTTGCTGTTCACAATCCCATGGAGGCCTCAAGTTCTAATGATGAATGCTAAAGATGTTAGAAATTTCGCTGGAATTAGAGGTACAATTCAGAGAGGGTCCTTGCTGGGCATGTGCAAAGGTCCAGGCTTGACCACAAATATTTCCTGGCATTGTTCCCTTTGCAGACTTAAAAATGTGATTATACTATCATTCTAATGATAAAAAAAGACAATAACCTTAGTAGCAAGACTGATAGTAACAACACAGCAACAATAATAAGAGAGCAAAGAGAGGAAGTAAAAGACACTGATTTCTTGTCTGTCAACATGTGCTAACCCATGCCAGAATATGTTCTAGTTCTAATTTCTTACTAAACTGTTCTTTCAGTTGATTGGAGCTTTTCCAACCTGAGAACTTGTTTGTTTGTTTGTTTGTTTTAGAAAGCAATTTAAGTTGTTCTTCAAATCAAGTGACAGTGGTTAATGGGCACTGGGGGATGGGTAGTGAGGAATGGGCTGGAAAACAGGAAGAGGAACTGATAATGTAATGACAGACAAGCCTGGTTCTTATCAGACTGGAACAGAAGTAAACTTCCTGCTTTTCTCTTCCTTTACTAGCTTCTAGTCAGCCCTTAATCAACAATCCTAGCTTTTACTTGCTCCCACTTCAAAAGTTTCCTCCTGCTTCCCCATCTACGCATGTTCTCATCACTTGGCTATGCTGCCTGTGTCTTATATGACCACATTCTATCTCCTTACCTTGTTCCTTTTGTAGACTTAAAACAACTTTATATTTATTATTTTTGTGTCATGTGTGTGTGCTTTTGAGAGAGGTTGAGTGCATGCAAGCCATATAGTGTGCAAGATTGTCAGAGGACAACTTTGGGGAGTTGGTTCTTTTCTTCTCCTGAGGGTTCTGTGGTCAAATTTAGGGATATGTTCAGGTTTGCACTGTGTGCCCAGAGAGATTTTACCATTGAATCATCCCTCATGTACCCTTTATGTTCCTAAACCCTGATATTTCCGAGTCCTCATCCATAAACATTAACTCATCTGAACAGTGTAAACTAAGTTCACTGGGTGCAGACTGTAAATACTTCTGGAATACCTTCATCCAGTTACTTTTGTCTGTATCCCTTCATCATGGTGAATCTCTATCTCTAGTGTTAGCACATACACACATGTACATACACACACACACACATACAAGGGATGAAAGGAGAGACTTAGTAAAGTTGTGCTTGAAGAAAACAGTGCGTGGGGGTGGAAGAGCAGCAGGCCTGGAGAAAGGGGCAGACTCTGTCCAAGGCAGGAAGATGCTTGTGTGGTCTCAACAGTCCAAGAGGAAGCACTGTAAAGAAGTCAACTGATTTACTTAGGGACACCTTAAGACAAACTCTGGACCTATAAACAAAGCCTAACGTAACACACAGAATTTGAATCTAATGTGGACTCAAAGGGCCTGGGTTTAGCTTGCTACAAAGCATGAGTGTGGAATCTGGAGAGACATGAGTGAAAACACCAAGATCCTGTGACTTCAGGTAAGTCCAATCATTTTCAAAGTCTTAGGCCTCAAAAAAAAAAAAAAAAAAGCTAACAACTGTCTGTAACTGCAAGATCTGACATAATCATGCAAACAAACGTGCAGGCAAAACACCAATGCATATAAAATAAAAATATTTTTTTTTCAAAAATTGGGAAACAATATTACAGTGGAGTGAGTTAGGTCTGTGTATGATTCGACAATGGATGGTTTGAAAATGGAACAATTAAATGAGGGGATAATTAACTTATCTGGAATTTACATAATGTCAATTATATTCATTATCAGGTTATTTTATTGATATCAGTGCCAAATATGAGAAATTTACTGATAAGAAACAGCTTTAGAAAAGTTTACAACTGATAATATGCAAGCTCTACAACTAATTACTGAAGAAAATAATGCTATTTTGACTGGTAAGTTACAAGCCTTAGAAACAAACTTGATTTGCAGTATCTGTCATGATTCATTTATTCGTCCCTCTTTGTCAGCATCAGCTTCATCATGCAGTTTCCTCCTTACAGTTTCTCTCAAGAGGAGGGCCTGAAAAATCATTATCTGTTGTATCAGTCAGAGATGACTCAGTTCTGCCTTTTCTCTTAGAGTTCTGAGAGGATCAATACAGGGAAGTTCAAGTTGTTCCCCAACTGGAAAATCAGCTCCCTCCACCAAAATTGCTTCTGGGTCAAAAAACAGCTGCTTTTATTGTTTTTCCATTACATGATCATATATGCTCTAGAGAATTTCAGGCGGGGTGACATGAGAGCAGGATTGAGAGGGAAGCCTTGTTGGTGAGTTAGATTTGGTTGACTCTGGCATCAAGTGGAAACAGGAGTTCAGCAGTGGTTATTTTCTTTCTGAGTGTGCTGTGATTTCTGTGCACTAAGAAAAAAAGATAGAGGGTTCTATGGAATTCATTACTATTGAGCAAGTTAAATGTTTATATATTATCCATGAGGAAGAAGTCATAATAGGAGCCAGGTGTACTCGGTATATACTTGCTACACTAGCCTAACAGACCCACCTGAGTTTGATCCTTGGAAACCAAATGTGGGTGGAGTAAGAGGACTCTCTCAGTAAAGCTATCCTCTGGATACCTCCACCATGCCTCAGGTACCTCCACCCCCTAAAAAGACCCAGTAATAATGAATAGCAATTTTAGAAATGAATTCTGTAATGGGAAGTTTCCCTCTTCTCAGAAAATAGGAGAAAATTTGAAAACTTTCAGAAAGCTTCATAAATTAGTAAACTAGAGCAGAACCAGCCCATGTACTATTTGTTTTCCATATGTCCGTTAGCTACCATCTCAGTTATAAATGTAAGGGACAAGATGAGTTATGAATATTTACTATTTGATAATATATTGATAACTATTATCAGATTGAATCCTTCATGAGTATTAGTTAAAGACTGCTGCATAGTGACAAAAGTTATTTTTGTATATGTTTCTTTGGCAATGTCATATATTAGAATTTCATCGGTGAAATAATCATGCACATGGTAGGATTTGAGATTACAACTTCAGGATGTATCCCACTATGCCCCTCTCTATTGCTACCAAACCCAATTCCTGCAATACCCATTTCTGACTTTACTGACTAATGTGGTTACTACAGGTTATGTAACAGGAGCCGCGAATGCTAGAGAACAAGTAGGGTTTGTCTTTATGGGACTGGATTACCCTACTCAGTAGGATTTTCCTACTTCCATGCATTTACCATCCTGACCTGGAGAAAACTGTGTAGGCTAAGACTGGGTGGAGAGGGTGGACATCTCAGGTGTTTGGTCTTTAATCAAAGAAATATTTCTGTGTCAAGGAGCCCAAATGTTAATCACCCGGAGTATTAACCTTCATAATATTGTTTTGAAGGTGGTGTCTGGGAAACACTGAGAGTCATATATAATTGAAAAGACTGTATGAACATTTTTATATGTGCACATTTATCAAAATGTGTAAATAATTGTAAATCAAAATTTTATTCATCTAGAAAGCTTTCACTGTTATTTAAATTGATAGTTTGAAAGTGTTTCAATGATTTGCAGTAGTTCCAATTTTTCCTAACAATTTATATATGCTGACTATTTTAGACAAATATGCTGTGCCAATATTACAATAACTTACTAGTAAACTTTTAATTCTTTCTGTATTTCCTAATATTAAGTACCATGAACCTTAGAGGTATAAAGGACAGAAATCTGTTTACCTCCATTGGAAATCAGGGTCAGTCCATGTGATTTAGGGTGTTTTTATCATTAGGGAAATTCACCAAATCCTACCCCTTCCCAACCCACTGCAGCATCAGATCCAGGTACCTTCCTCAAGGCATTTTAACTTTTCTTTAGAAATTACTCAAAGTCTGGTTTTAACACAAACAGTACTTCACTTACTTCCAAGATGCTTGATTAGGAGATAAATTATGCAACTGTTAAATTATATAAACCTGCAGGGTTGCAGAATAGCAAAGGCCTGATGAGATTCAAGGGCCCAGAAAATCTCGCCACAAAAGTGTTTTAAGTGTCTAAATTCACCTGTTTTTATGCAATGTAACTTTTGACATTTGAAAACAATACCCTACTGTTTTTTATTGAAAAATATAAACCCAATCTTATCTGAGAGATACACAGAGGTAAGAGAAAGATAAGTGATTTTGGGTGGGAGAGTAATCATATATAAATTTGTTCAAAAATAAGTCTAAAATTAAGCAATTGGTTTTGAAAAGTTAAAAAAAGAAAAGAATAACTCTATTTTTAACAGTGAGCTGGCAACCGTGAAAGCCTGACCAGTAATAAAGGAGATTGTTTTGGGACATTTGTTGTCTCCTCAGACTCCAGTTTGTCACTTATAAAGGTTTCATGATTCTTCTTGACATGACTAAATAATAAAAACCTCCTAAGAGTTTCTCAAATGTGATGGAAGGTATTCACTTCTCACTTGTCAATTCTCAAGAACATTTTTTCTTATAGACTTCTATTGATCTTCTGTTGTGGGACTTCTATTTGTTCAGCCAATGACTTTTGGAGCAGAAGCCCTAGGGTGTTGTCTTGTCTGCCTACATGACAGTTTAAGAGCAGAGGAGGCAGACGCTGGAAGAGCTACTTTTCTCCTGACCCAAGGGGCACCATGCATGAGAGCACTGCAGTCCTGAGGTAGTGCTAGTATGAGGATGGAGGCTGGGGGCATCTGTAGCTACAGAGAGCATCTAGCGGAGTAGGGAAACTCCATTAAAAGATGGACTTGGGGCATGTACTTGTGTACAAGCACCCTGCTTGGATCAGGAGGCAAGCCATGCTGGTTGGCCACGATTGGATTCAGGCGGCAGTTGGGTTAGCTACACATTGGTCTCCAGGTGACTCAAGAACCCACAAAAGTCTATTAACGAATTTATTAAGGGGTGTAATGAAATGATAAACTCACAAATACAGAACAAAACAGATGCTGCCACTGATCCAGCTGCTTTCATCCAGCGGTTCTTCTCAGGAGTGAAGAGCACCAAGCAGCCTCTCCCTGGTTTGCAACTGCTAGGATCGCACCAAAAAAGTGCAAGAGCAAGAGGAGAAAGCAAAGCTCCCTCCTTCTTGTCTCTTCAACAGTCATGTAAGCGGACAAGACCACACCCTACTGCTGGCTCTCCCAAAAGTCATTTGCTAAATGGATCGAGATCCCACAACAGGGGATCAATAGAAGTCTATAAGAAAAAAGTTCTTGAGAATTGACAAGTGAGAAGTGAATACCTTCTATCACAACTGAAAAACTCTTAGGAGGTTTTTATCGTTTAGTTTTAGTAAAGAAGAATTCTGAAACGTTTACAAGTGGCAAAGTCTTATTGAATTTCAATGTATGCATTAGAAACAATACTCTCCCTTCAGGAGGAGATGATCTGATTGTCTACATGTATTCCAACACATAATCCAATGAAGCAGCAAAAGCAGTCCATCCAATGAGGAAGTCTCTTCCTGGGAAGAAAGCTGCAGAGGAAGAGAGGAGATGAGAGAGGGTAGTGGGGACGGGGATGACTAAGTCACATTATGCATTTGCAGAAATGTCAAAGAATAATTAAGGTTATTTATAAAATAGAGGAAATCTCACTTTTGTATGCTTTTTTCTGCCTACCCTCCATTAGCTGTAACAGTTGAACACCAAGCTGAGAGCTTTAACTTCTTTGTCATAGAGACTTGGCTTTCAGATTCCTACCCTAAGATACACAAAAATGTTTAATATTATTAAAGAAAATTTGAAATTATGGGAAAGAAGAGAGTAGACTTATAGGCCCCAGAAAGAATGGACATGCATACATGTCAGTTTTAGAACAACAACAGTTCCCTATCAGTTCTTAACAACATCTATCCCTCCATCTTATCCCCAGTTATGGTCCCTTGGTGGACTGCACAGTGTAGTTTGGATTCTTCTAAGAGAACTGTGTCTGTGCCTAGAGTGCTTTCTGAAGGATGCACTTTTGATCCTGTAGAACTGGGGGATTTGTTACAATTTTTCTTTTCTTTTTTGATTTTTTTTTCACTTTATGTTTTAAATTTCATTTTACATTCCAATCACAATTTTCCCTCTGACTTCTCCTCCCACACACCTTCTTGGCTCCACTTCCAGCTAACCCCCATCCACTCCTCTCAATGTGTTTGGGCTCCCATGGGGTGTCAACAAAGGCTGGAATATTAAGTTGGGGCAGGATTAAACCCCTCCTCCCTTCATTAATGATGTGGGAGTGTCATATATCAATCTGTTTATTTCATTGGTTAATTAAAGAAACTGCTTGGCTGGCCTCATAGGTTAGAACATTGTTGGGAGGAGTAAACAGAATAGGATTCTGGGCGGAAGAGGAAGTGAGGTCAGACTCTGCGCTGCTTCCAGAGGGACCGGACAGCCGCCATGCTCTGCTCTCCCAGGCAGCTGCAACCCACGATGGACTTAGGCTAGAATCTTCCTGGTAAGCGCACCTTGGGGTGCTTACACACATCATTAGAAATGGGCTAGTCCAGGTGCGAGAATTAGCCTGTAAGGGCTAGAGTTCATGGGCCAAGCAGTTCTTAAATGAATACAGTTTGTGTGTTGTTATTTCAGGCATGAGCTAGCCAAGCGGCCGGGGTGTTGGGGACGCAGCCCCGCCGCCGCTCATATTTCAACACATTAAAGCTGAGCATGGCATTCCATCATGGAGAATGGGCTCGCTGAGGCTAGTTCATGCACCAGGGATAGATACAGGTATTACTGCCAGAGGTCCCTCAAATAGTCTAAGCTTCACCACTATATCCCACATATGGAGAGCCTAGTTCTGTCCCTTGGAGGCTCGACAGCTTTCAGTCTAGAGTTCATGAGTTTCCACAAGTGTGTTTTAGCTGTCTCTGTAGAGTTCTCCATCATGATCTTGACTTCCCTTGTTTACATGCCATGATAGGGGTGGACAACCATTATTATGGAAGAATTAATAATATCTTTAAAATTTATACATTTTAAAATCTGTAATACAAAAAGAAAAAGAGCCAAAAATGTTATGAAATCTTGCAGACCAATGAAAAAGTTTTGTGTCATTATTTTAAAATAATTTAACATCTGTAAATGAAAGCATATTGCTTTAGTCTCTCTCCTTAAGAGGCTGAGATAGAGGATTAGAAATTTGAGGATTAGACATTTGAGGAAGACCTGAACAAAATGACCTAGACATGATGACCTGGACAGGATGACCAGGTCATCCTGAAATGCACAATGATTCTGCTTCACAAGAAAACAAAGGTTGAGATAAAGTTTGCTAATAGAGCATGGCCATCCTCAGCTTCTCACTAAACAAAATAATCCTATTGAGCAATTATTACTACACAAACTACACATATTTTAATATATTCAACTTGACATTTATGGGTATGTGGGCATACTCCTGAAGGCATCAACAGAAACAGGAGAATAGACTACCACCTTCCAAAGCTCCCTCATGTGTCTCTTATTTCTCTTAAGGTAAGAGCATCTGACACATACTACAGCACAACCTTAAGTGCACAGTATGTGTGGACAAACTGGGGACACAGTGCATTAATGCATGTCGAGAATTTCATCATCCTTGTAACTGCCTCTGTGCAGCAAGTGTTCCCTACACACTACCTCTGGTATCTCAAAAGCCTATGCTTTTTAGAGCTGGGATGTGTTAGAACCCTCATCTGAGTTGAGTCAAAGAGTACAGTCCTGAACTGGCCTTGTTTTGCTTTGTACAACATCTTCCACTTAAATCATGTTTGTCTCTTAGTTGAGCATCTCACTTTTAGGATATTGAGGTGTGAGACACAGTTTAATTCTATAGCCCAGGCTGTCTTAAAGCCTACTTTGTAGCCAGAGCTGGCATGGAAGTCATTACTTTGCCTAAGATGGCTTCAAACTGGTGGTGAGCTTTCTGACTCGCTCTGTGGAATGCTCAGGTAATAGTCATAAGCCATCATGCCAAGACAATTTACTTCCTTTCAAGGATAAATAGTACTGTGTTTGTGTGCATGTGCTTTATTTTTTCCTACTGATTTATTCATATTCAGCTGTCTCTATATATCTACTGTTACAAACAATGCTGCATAAAGCATGGGCATATAGGGGTCTCTTGCCATTCTAAAACCTCAATTTCTGATAGCTGTGAGATTTTACTTAGAGATGTTTAATCAAAACATTGCTTCAATAACGGAATACTAGAAAATAAGAATTTCTACCATTCACCTTGTCTATTGTAGGCATAATGTTGAAGGACACTGGTTTTGCTGTGGTATAAAATATTAATAGTTCATCAATGACAATAATAGAGTAGATATAATCAAATCTTCCAGGACTGAAACTTATCCTTTTAGAAGATAAATGATGATGAAGAACTGGTACCATAGACTCTTACATGATTCTTTATTCTTTTTTTCTGTTTTTATATATATTTTTTTTATTAAGAAAAGGAAAAAAAAAGTTTCCGCCTCCTCCCAGCCTCCCATTTCCCTCCCCCTCCCCCCACCCTTCTTCCCCTCCCCCCACTCCTCTCCCCCTCCCTCTCCA
>NW_026068292.1:141729-144284 GCF_014885135.2 Alexandromys fortis
CCTTGGGAGCTCAGTCCAGTGCTCCAGTGTGGGTCTCTGTCTCTATCTCCATCCATCACCAGATGAAGGTTCTATGGTGATATGAAAGATATTCGTCAGTATTGCTATAGGATAGGGTCATTTCAGGTTCCCTATCCTCAGATTCCCATGGGACTGGGATAAAGGAAGGTTGGATAGGGGAGCAGGGAAGCACATATCTTAGTTAAGGGAGCCACCTTAGGGTTGGCAAGAGACTTGAACCTAGAGTGGCTCCCAGGAGCCCAAGGCAATGTCTCCAGTTAGTCCCATGATTCTTTATTCTTAGATTCCTTCTCAACCCCTTGGATAGTGAGATTTTGAGTGTAGGCAGGTTTATTGAAAGAGAGACCTTGAAGTGTTGTATTTAGTTTGCTTGTGATCTGAGCAAAAGCTGTGCAGTATCCTTGGCTACTCCTTTCTCATCCTGGCTTAGTGTCAAGACACAAGGTCTGTTATGAGAAATCTCATTACTGGAGTAGATGGGAACAGAGACTCACATCCAGACAATATGTAGAGAGTGACAGACCTTGGGATACTCAATTCTACATAGGATGTCTCCAACAAATCCCTCCCCTCAAGGCTCAGGGAACTTTATGAAAGAAAAGGCAGAAAGAGTATAAGAGCCACAGATGATGGAAGACACATAAACAGGTCTTCCACACACAAGGGAACAGATGCATAGATGAACTCACTGAGACTATGACAGCAGACGCAGGACCTGCACAGGTCCGAGATGCACGGATCCCTGTACCAAGAGAGAAAGTGAACACAACTCATATCCCTAGTATAGAAGTTCTCTCCAATTGATAACCACTTGTAAAAGAAAAATTACTTTTCTCTAACAGAATCTCACTGAGTACAAAAACCATACTTTTTTTGGCCATTGATATCTTGAAATATTTTTATTAAATTATTTCACTTATTTTACAAACTGACCACAATTTCTCCTACATCCTCTCCCCCATTCTGTCCTTCTACCCCCCTTTTATTCTCCTATCCACTCTTTCTCTGTCTCAGAAACGGGTAGGACTACATCTTCAGAAATGGGCAGGCTTCCGCATGGGTGTCAGCAAAACATGGCATATCAAGTTGTGATAGGATAAAGCTTCTTTTCTTGCATCAAGACTGGATGAGGCATTCCATCATGGGAAATAGGTTCCAAAAAGTCAGCTCAAATGCCAGAGATGGGTCTTGATTCCACTTCTAGTAGCCCCACAAACTGACAAAGCTACACAACTGTCACCCACATGCACAGAACCTAAGTCAGTCTCATGTAGGGTACTTAGCTGTAGATCCAGTCTGTGAACTCCCATAAACTCAGCTCTCTGATGGCAATTAGGGTAGTCACCAATCTAATCAAGCGGAAAACCAGTCCAGTCACTTTCTTTAGGAGTCTTATCTGGAGTCATCCTTGTGAAATCCTTGGAGTTTCCCTGGCACCAGGTTTCTCTATAACCCCCAAATGGCCCACCCTATCAGGATATCTTTTCCATTATTCTCTCCCTCCATCCTGCCCCCAATCTGCCAACCACTATTCCTCATGTTCCTATTACCACATCTTCTTCCACCCCAGTTTACCCAGAAGATATCATCTATTTCCCATCCTCAGTGAAATTCATGCCTCTCTCTCTTTGGGTCTTCCCTGTTAGCTACCTTGTCTGAGACTGTGAATTGTAGCCTGGTTATTCTTTAATTTATAGCTAATATCCACATATGAGTGAGTATATAACATCTTTGTCTTTCTGGGCCTGAGGTACTTACTCAGGATATTTTTTTTCTAGTTCCATCAATTTGCCTGCAAATTTGATCATGTCAATTTTTTTTCACCACTGAGTAATACTACATTACATAAATTTACCAGATTTTCTCTATCCATTCTTTGGTTGAGGGACATCTAGATTGTTCCAGGTTCTGACTATTACAAATAATGATATAAACATAGTTGAGCAAGTGTCTTGTGGGTATATTCTCAAGATTGGAATGGCTGAGTCTTGAAGTAGATTGAGTCCCAATTTTCTGAGAAACTGTCATACCAATTTTCAAAGTGTCTGTAAGAGTTTGCACTTCCACCAGATGTGGAGGATTGTTTACCTTAGTCTTCATCCTTCCCAACATAAGTTACCATTAGTGTTTTTGACCATAGCCATTTTGGTAAGGATAAAATAGTACCTCAGAGTCATTTTGATTTGCATTTCCAGGCAAAGGACACTTTAAATATGACAAAAATGGCACCCTACAGAATGGAAAATGATCTTTACCAACACCACATTGTTGCATTAGGAGCAGCAGGGCTGCGTCCCCGGCACCCGGCCACCCGCATGGCTAGCTTATGCCCAGAAATAATTACACGGAAACTGTATTTTATTAAATACTGCCTGGCCCGGCTAGTTCCAGCTTCTTATTGGCTAGCTCTTACATGTTGTTCTAACCCATTTCTAATATTCTGTGTAGCCCATGAGCTGGCTTACCAGGGAGGATCTTAACCTGCGTCTGTCTGGAGCGGGAGAATCATGGCGACTCTCTCACTAAGCTTCTTT
>NW_026068292.1:146776-153798 GCF_014885135.2 Alexandromys fortis
TTGTTTATAGTTGTATTTAGGTTAGTTCTGTCTTATTTAGACAAAAAGAGGGAGATGTAGGGATAAGCCCTCCCCTTGGGGGCGGGCTGCCCTCGGGCGTATGTTTACTGATAAATTGGGCGCGCAGATGCTGCGCGCCCCTTCCTGCCTCGCTGGGTACTCCGCTGGAACATTGGTTTCGTGAGTCTGGTTTTGTTATTAAACTTGTTCAAATATCTATTATCATTGGTGCTCATTAATCCAACCACCGCACCACGTGTCACAGGGGACTAATCTCCAAAATATATAAAGAAATCAAGAAACTAGACATCATAATACAAAATAATACAATTAAAAGTAGTGTAGAGATTTGGTGTGGGAAGACCTTCTGTCTATGTGTTGCTTTTATTGATTAATGAATAAAAAAAAAAACTGCTTTGGGCCTATAGCAGGGCAGAACAGAGCAAGGCAGGGCAAATAAACTGAATGCTGGAAGAAAGAAGGCAGAGTCAAGAGATATCATGTTGAGGGGAAAGATGTGAGTAGCCAGCTGGAACATTGCCTGTAGGCCATGAGCCTCGTGATAAAATATAAAAATACTGAAAGTTGGTTAATTCTAGACCTAAGATCTAGCTAGCAATATGCTTAAGTTATTGGCCAAGCAGTGATTTAAATAATATAGTTTCTGTGTGATTATTTTACATATTTGGGCAGCCGGCAAATAAAGACACAGCCCCCTACATCAGAGATTTAAACAGAGAATTCTCAACAAAGTAATTTCCAATGGTTGAGATACACATAAGAATTGTTCAACAGCCTTATTCACTGGGAAAATGCAAACAAAAATGAGAATACGATACTGTAAGTATCTCTTACGATCAGGCCACATGCCCAGCAGTAGAAGATCAACACAAAATGAATTCAGTGATATTTTCTGAGCTTGTTTTTCTCATAATGCTATGTTAGAGTTTTTTCCTTTCTTACAGGTCCTTTACTACTGTCTCAAGTTTTTTGTTGTTAAGTGATTTTGTGTGTGCAAATGTGTCTGTCTCTCGGTCTGTATGAGTGTCTTGGACTTTTTCTTTGGTTCTTTTTCTTCCATTCACTTTGCCCTATTGTGTTTTGTTTGTTAATTTTATCTAACTTTAGCTTATTATTATTATTATTTAGATGCATGATTATACCCACAATAGAGAGAAAAAGAAAGAATGTGAATTTGGATGGGTGAGAGAAGTAGGGAGAATCTGGGAAGAAATGTGGAAATGTAAGCCATAATCAGAACACTTTGTATTAAAAATATCTATTTCTATTAAATTTTTATTCAAAATAAAATAGTCAAACATCTCTCTCCAAATAGTAAAGTTGATTTTAGTGTCCAGTGCATTAATGGGCACATAGTAAGTACTTAATAAGTATCTATTATGGTTTTTAAATGAGAGGAGGGAGCATATTACTGTTACAGAGGTCCTGAGTTCAATTCCCAGCACATGGGTAACTCAAATCCTCCTAAAAGTTGAAGTCCATGGGATCCAATGGCCTCTTCTGATCTGTGAAGCACCCATATATACATGGCATTTGATAACACAGAAACACACACACAGGAACATTTAAATAAAAAAACATTACCTTGAGCTAAATGTGTAAGCTAAGACTATAATATCTCAGAAAAATAAAGCTGTTAAAAATCTATGCAAATTTAAAATAAGAAATTTTTTATAATACTTATTATGAAAGCATAGAAAGTGATAAGTCAAACTTGAATGAAATGTTTAATTTTATTACTGAATGATTTATTTCAGATTATGCAGACTAGACAGTAGAAAATGCTTAACACATAGCTCTATCAAATGCAACGTTATATTATGTTGCTACACAAACCCCTTACAATGTCACAGTTAGAGGACAGACAAGGCCAATGGGTGGTAAGAAAATAATGAAAAAATATTTGACAAAACAAAACATATAAGTGACAAATAAGTATCTGAAATACGATGGTCAATATCATTAATTGTTAGAGAAATGCAAAATTCTAAATTTATCACAATAGTAAAAATCCAAAGCATTGAGACCATCAAGTATTGGCAAAGACGAGGGACAAAGGGAACTCTCTTGTGATACAAAGAAAGTAAGCTGATATAAGCCATGTGAAACATGCTGGAAGTCTCTTGTTAAACAAAATTGCACTTAACATAAGGATTCTGTATCAGAGTTTTAGATGTCTATCAAAAGAATTAAAAATATATTCACACAGTGACTAACACAAATTAGCATAAGAAGTTCATTAATAATTGTTAATACTTAGAAACACACCATATATTAATGTGTGAATGACAAATATTGTAGAAAATTTGAGTAATAGGAAAGTGTTTAGTAACAAAACAATGAATCACTAACAAATGAAATAAGATTGAGTTAGATAAGTAATAATAATAACAATAAAAGATACAAAGAAATATGGAGCCAATCACAAAATTGTGCTTAGCATATAAAATATGGAATGCCTAATTAATTTACAGTACAAGAGAACATATGCCTGCTTACCTGGGCACAGGTGGTGAGGCCAAAAATGACAAAACAACTTTAAGTGGTAAAAGTAATTTTCCTTTTAAGTTTTGATTGTTGTCTTAGGGTTTCTATTGCTGTGATGAAACACAAATGACCAAAGCAATTTGGGAGGAAAGAAATTGTTTTGCTAACATTCCAAATAACACTCCATCACTAAACGAAGTAAAGATAGGCACTAAAACCTGACAAGGGCCAGGAGGGAGAAGCTCACGCAGAGACCATGTAGGAATGCTGGTTACTGGAAGCTCCCCATAGTTTGCTCAGCGTCCTTTCTGATGGAATTCAGGACTACTAGTCCTGGGATGGCATCACTCACAATGTGGTGGGCCCTTCCAATCAGTGACTAATTGAGAAAATTTTGTATAGGCTTGCATACAGACAGTTCTTATTGAGGCACTTTATCAAATGAGGTTCCCCCTCTTAGATCTATCTAACTTGTGTCAAGTTGACATAGAACGAGTCTACACAACAATTTTTAAAGAGCTGTACATAGTTCATAAAACTCACATTTCACATGACTTAGACTGGGTACATTTTGTCATATACATACTACAAGGTAAATTTTGATTTTTTTTAATGTCAAGGTTCTGAAACAGACATCACAACGCAGTAAAAACATTATATCTAAAGGACATTACAAATGAAAACACTGATGATAGTAAACGTGAGGAAATTTTGACAGTGAAGTGAGGTAGAAAACTGATAAATATGAATATGGGCTATAGAATAGAACACATTACTTGGTAAATACTAAATTTCTTGAGTTATATTGTTTTAATATGATGCTAAAAAGAAATTTCTTGTTTATAGAATATATTTATGGGAAGTTTAGTTTTATTATTACCATCAACAATATTATTATTATTAATGAGAAGTCTCACTATGTAGCCCTAAACTAACTCAAACCTACTACACAGTCTAGGTTGTACCCAAACTCATATAACTGTAAGAAACTGAGTTTTAGCCATAACATCCAGTTTGCCTCAACTAATATTACTGTATCTATGTGATCCCAACTTATGAGCAAANAGAGAGAGAGAGAGAGAGAGAGAGAGAGAGAGAGAGAGAGAGAGAGAGAGAGAGAGAGAGAGAGAGGACGAGAACACATAAGGACTAGAGATGGGCATAGGATTTCCCCACTATATGTCAAATCTGGGAATATATTTTACAGCAAAGAAATGTTTCTAAAAAATAAATTCTACATTCAAAAAATAACAAACAGCTAACAAACAGAAACCCACAATTTCATCCTATTTCTTAATTGTGATGCCAGAGCAGTGGGATATAGAAATGGATTATCCTAGTGGGAAGTACATGTGTGCCCTGTTTTTCAAGTTTCTGTATTTGGATCCATATCTCATTCAGGAAACAAAGAAAATTATTTATCAGAGCTTGGATCAAATGCCATCCATTCTCCAGATATAAGCTGTTGTGTTTACAAAAAGTGAGATGGCTTCTGCTGTGTTAAGTCAGGTTTCAGAAGAATATTGCTTCCCTTTCCCATCCATTAATCTGCTTGCTCAGCTGACCGAGACTTGTGGTTAAGATAGTCAATCATTAAGTAGTCACAAATCATCACATGAAACCAAGAAAATGACAAAATTTCCATTTTTACTTTTCCTCCACGCTGCACACAGAATGAGGGAATTTATCCTTTCTCTTTTCACAGATACAGGGGTAGTTTCTACCACAGTCATGGGGTTTTATGCCTCCAAAACTGAGAGATGCGCAGCCTTTACTGTCCTGTAATGATTTCATTGTCATCATGTCACTGTAAAACACAAACATACAATGGGCAGTTATTAAAATTTGAAGAATATATTGATATAGTCAATGATTTTAAAAATAAACTTTATTGGTTAAATTATAGAATATAGAATCAATTGTCAAAGTTTTACTAAAGGATTTTTGTTTTCTCTAAACTCATGAAAATGATCTTGGGCCAGTGACATGACTCAGTGTACAGAAGCCATTGTATCAACCTTGACCTACAGAAATTAGTCCTGAGATACCAAACAGTAGAAATAGAGCAGTGACTCCTCTGACTGCCTTCTAACTACATATGTGCTGTAATATGGTCACAAAAATGCACATACATTCACACAAAAATAATAAAGTAATTAAAAATAAACACAAAAATCATTTCTTGATCATAATTCTATTCTTTATATATTCCACACCTTTAAATTTTCATCATGAACTAAAATTAAGTTTTAGGATCACTAAAACATAATTTTACACTAAAGTTGATTTCCTATGATACTTTTTCAATAAAGACATTTAATGAACAAGGATAAAAAAATAATGTCTGTGACAAAAGGTCAAGGTGTCATGGCTTGAACAACACAGAGAGTTTTAACCAGGCTAGCCTGATGAGAATGTGTGTCAAAGAATAACCAACAGAGAATGAAATCCACAGAACTCCATGGGCCTGTGAAGACAAACTGATAAATCTTCAGCAAAAGATAACCTTCCTTAAGCCCTAGATTTAAACTAGGTAGAAAAAGAGTATTCAGATTTACCCTAGAAATGGAAAAGGAATGTAGATGAAACTACATGACCTGTGGATCATAGACAGAACAGGTAAAATACAGTAGGAGTGAGCATACAAATTAGTTAGCTAGGAGGTATGATTATGTATACAGTCCATAAAGTATGTGTGTTAAACATGGTCAAAGAGGAAAAGAACCAGTAGACATTTAGTATTCACAAGACACACGTGGAGCACATATTCTGCATCATGAGCTCTTAACTTTACCTCTGTGTCCGCTGGCCAAGAAACACAAGGTAATCTCACAGCTTCTCTCTAGGTTCATTAGAAGATGACATTTATACAGGTGTCCAAGCTATTGCATCTTTCCACTAGTGATAATGCTTTTGGAAGTCATAGAAACCTTCTGAACACCAGGTTTCCTTATTGAAGTCTCATGTCTGGCCCTAGTTACCACACCACCATTTGAAAGTGGACGCTAAAAAGAAATCCTAAACTGGCTCAGAATTGAGTATAATAAAGGCTTATTTATTTAGGGGTAGACCCACAGATCACAGTCCTCTTATCGAATGGAAAGCAGGAATCTTATCCAGCAGCCAGAAAAGAGAGTAGCCTTGTGCTTTACATTGGCAATTATACTTTAAGGGGTGAGGCCCAAGTGGGAGGGTAACTTAAAGGCTACTTGCTCTAGGAATTCCTACAGCACCCATTAGTGAACAGCTTTCCTGCATAGTCAAGGTCTACAAAGATCTCTTAACCTGGGTACAGGTATTCCTTCAACTTCTGGCACCTCACTCTAAATGTTACCATCTGCCCATTTTACTCTGCATGGTGCTGTACGATACAAACAAAATCATTAACTCTGTGGTCATACATGGTGAACACTATCAGTTTTATCCCCTGAGAGATATAGATAGGAATAGCAGAGCTATGGTTTATGGAAGGATGCTTCATAGAGAAAAAAAAAAAAAACAAAATCAATAACAATGATTTTAATCTATTTGCTTTGAATATATCGATACATCTATAAGTTCATCAGTTTTCTGACAAACTCTGTTACAGCCTGGCCACTGTTGTAATAGCTTGGCCCCATCTGTAATAGACTGTTTGAGAGAGTCCTTGGAAAAAATAAAGGAAGCTATTTTTCTGCGTATTTGGAATCTAACTCTCACTGTGGTGGGGTCACATTAGAACTGAAGTGAGCCAGATCTGGCATGTTTCCAGACACTGAATGAAAGGTTCCTGAGAAAGTTACCACTGTGGATACTACTGTGCTTCAGATAGTTTCTGCAGCTGCTGAAAAGAAACTCTGGAAATACCACAAAGGAAATGACATCATGAGCAAAATCCACAGAAATAGTTCATTAAACCTAAAGAAGTTCAGACACTAGGATTACCACCTAATGTGTGTAAAATAAGTATGGTTGTTATCTTTAAATAGAAAAGGGACAGGACAGGCACTTGTAGTCCCAGCAACTTAGAGATGGAGACATATGGATTATGATTTCAAGCCAAGCTCAGCCTACATGAACCTCTATTAAAAACAAAAATAGTTATCCTCTTGGCTAAGGGAAGTAGACAAAATTGCCGGGGAGAAAATTAAGACCTTGGGGATGGGGTGGGTTGGGGATAAGGGGGGAGGGGGAGAGAAAAGTGAGAAGGGGAGGATTGGGGGATCTTGGGGAAACAGGAAGATTGGGATAAAGGAAGGTTGGATAGGGGAGCAGGGAAGCACATATCTTAGTTAAGGGAGCCACCTTAGTGTTGGCAAGAGACTTGAACCTAGAGTGGCTCCCCGGAGCCCAAGGCGATGTCCCCAGTTAGTCCCTTGGGAAGCTGAGGATAGGGAACCTGAAATGACCCTATCCTATAGCAATACTGACGAATATCTTTCATATCACCATAGAACCTTCATCTGGTGATGGATGGAGATAGAGACAGAGACCCACGCTGGAGCACTGGACTGAGCTCCCAAGGTCCCAATGAG
>NW_026068292.1:154223-167504 GCF_014885135.2 Alexandromys fortis
GGGAGGAGGCGGAAACTTTTTTTTTCCTATTCCCAATAAAAAAAATAAAAATAAATAAAAATAATTTTAAGTGATATAAAAGGCAACTTAAAAGTATAACTAATTAGCAAAGTTATTTATGGAAAAACAAAGATTTCCTAGAGGAGAAATTTCAGTATTCTATACTAAAACCACCAGTAAGCAGAAGGAAAGATAAGTACGTGATATGAAAATAGAGGGGAATTTTCTGAGGATTAAAGGAACAAATAGGGATACTACTGGGGATATATAGGACAGAAGAATCAAGGGTGGATTCAACAAAACTAAAGACATACAAAATGCCTTATAGATACCCACTAATTAGTAAGCTTGTAGTTTGTAGTTGACCCACATAAAACAAACTCCACATTTCTATGGTGGTTTGGGGTGGTTTTCTTTTTCATTTTTTGCATGTATTTGTTATTTTTCTTTTTTCTCTGATTGAGTTTTTCGTTTTATTTGATTTTCATTTTTGTTTTTATTTTGGGAACAAAAAGAGAGAGAAAGAACATTAACTTAGGGGGATAGATAGGTCTGGTTAATCTGGGAAGTCTTAGAGGTAGAAAATCTGATCAAAATATATTCTACTGAAAATATAATTAAAAATCAAAATGTAACTATATAAAAGAGAGTCATAGAGAACATGATTTTTAAATGAAAATCAAAACACAAGGCAGAAATTAGTCGTCAGAGAGATCACAGAAGTCTCCAAAACAGAATAGGCCATTGCCACTGTTCTTGGTGATCCAACGTAATTACACTGTAAGACCCTAATACAAATAAACAAACAAACAAAACAAAACAGCACACACTTTTACATCAGGACTTAGATAAATCAATCTCAGGCCAATCAAGAAGCATCTTCCCTTGAGCGAGCATTCAAATGGTCAGAAAGTGCTTTGCAGGCTTCAGAGGGAGAAAAGATATGAATGTCTTACCCAGCTCTGGACCTTACATGCCACAATACTAACTTGCAAGGCAAGATGTGCCCCCATGGGATTATCATTATAAGATGAGTAATTGCTTTCTTGTTGTCCCTGAGGTCTTTAACATATAAGAGATATATAATGTTCAGTATTGTAATCTAAAGGATAAGCTCAATATTGGAGAGGTCACAAACCCTAGGTTGGTATCTGCTACAATTGCATTACTAAGTGGTCAAGTGGTCAAACTGCAGTTCTGATATTTTGATTTATGCCCTAAAGCTGGATTTCTCTCAACCTTTGTCAGAAAAGCTTCTTTATATGGGGGCAGTACAGAGTGGCAGGATTGCTCAAAGTGCTGAAGAGAAGAGAAAATGTGTGCAGTCCTATGGAGATATCTTCACCAACCCCCTCCAGACAACCACAAATAGGCAATATCAGTGAAGAGGAAGTGGAAAAATATAAGAACCAGCTTTTGTGGAAAAGCTCTGTGAAATGCTGCCTTCTGGACTTTACACGGCTATGAAATCACAAACTCAGCAGTTGTGGTTGCCTATATGCAACCTGCACAGGGTTAAGCCAGCTAAAACAGCATAGACAGGGAGCTGCTCTTTACCCTTTAGTGAATCAATATTGTTAGCTGAAAGCTGTTGGAAATGGAATTTATTGGGAGTGTGGCTACTGCTTGTGTTGCTTGCTCCAGTGATTGTCTTATAACCATAAAACAATGGACAGTATTAATCAAGAACACTTGAGTTACAGGTGACTACTTTAGTGTACAGTTAGGGAAAGGTTGAGAGGGCAAGCAAGGGATGAATATGATCAAATTTCATTCTGTACATTACAATATTTTCAATAAATATTATTAATTAAGAAAACTAGTGAGTAAAAATCTACTAGATTGAAAATAACCTTTGATCTCATTGTACACTATAACACTTTGAAATGGAAATTACTCATTAAAATATTCTTATATTTATAAACAACAAATATATACATTAAATACAAAATGTCAAGTGAGAGATTTAGATATTCATACTCATTGTATCTGTCAGCATGATCCAATAATATCATGTCTTAAGCTTTTGATTTGCTTCTTCTGCTCTGCATATCATAGAACATACAGTCCAGATGTGTGTTCAGTATTACATTACTATAAGCCATCTTCTAGACCATTTCTCTTCCCTGTGTAACACTTGATCAAAATATGTGATATGCATCTTGTTCTTAGCCATGGGTTTCATAGAAAATGAGGAAAGCCATGTAAAATGAGAGAAATGCCTTTGCACACATTTAAACAAGTGTTGTAGGAGAAGGGCCACTTGTTCATCCTGGCTGCTTAGTCTCAAAATAATCACACAGAAACTGTATTAATTAAGTCACTGCTTGACCAATTAGCTCCGTCTTCTTATTGGCTAACTCTTATATTAATTTAACCCATTTTTATTAATCTGTGTATTGCCACATGACAGTGACTTACCAGCTAAAGTTCCCAGCATCTGTTTCTGGTATCTCCATCACTTCTCTCTGACTCTACCCTTCTTTCTCCCTGCATACAGCCTAGCTTCCTCTGCCTAGTTATGTTCTTCCTTGCCATAGCCTCAAAAACAGTTCTTTTAACCAATGAAATCAACACAGAGACAGAAGGACCTCCCACACCATGTTCCCTTTTCTGTTTAAACAAAAAGGAAGACTTTATTTCTTAATTATATATTACATTTTTAAATGAGCTACACAAACACAATAACTTAATCAAGATCAGAAATACATATACATATAACAAAATTGACCCTAAATTTGTATCAATAAACCAAGATTCATACCAATGCAAATTTCATATCTATATTAAACAGGGACTATGCTTTCATTTTTCAGCTGCCCAGACACAGAAACTATATTAATTATAATACTGTTTGGTAATGTCTTATAATTCTTACTAGTTAGCTCTATTAAATTAATGAATTTCTATTAATCTGTGTATTGCCACAAGGCTGTGTATTACTGGTGCAATATGTTACTCCTTCAGCAGCTACATGGCATCTCTCTCTAGCTCTGTTCAGATTTCCCACATGGCTTTACTCTGCTAAGCCATTGGCCAAAATATTATTATCCTTAACTAATAAAGGTAACATATGTCACACACAATCCTCCCAACACATGTACCACCGTTAGTGTGTGAGTGTTCAGGAAACTCACAGGTTAGATGGCTCTTCACCAATCCATTGCCATTTGTTTTTTCTTGCATCATACGATAATCCAATCCAGTAAGTGTTTGGATTAAGTTTGACCTGAAGGAACTTCTATAAAGGAAAAGAGAAATCTGATGGTAGAAATTCATTCTGTTTCAGAGAAAGAGCAACATAACACATCTTAGGTAATTTTATGTCAATTCTCTGTTGTCCTTTCCTCCAATCCATTGAAATTCATTTTTGATGTAATTGCTCAATAGTGGCTAATTTGTGCCAGAACCAAGCAATTACATAATTTATTTTAAAAATAAATCAGATATCTAAAGATACTGGATTCACGAAATGATTTGTGACTGTGTTTCTTAGAGAAAGTCACACTGTGTAGCCAAGGGCGTGCTTGAATTCACAATCTCCCTTTTTCAGACTCCTAAATGAACATGGCATACCAGCTCCATATGTACCTCTGAAATTATAAAGTATTCAAATGCTCCTTTTACTATAGTCAGTTCTGCCAATGAGACATGTTTGGATAAGTGTGTCCTAGAGGTTACAGGAGTGGACAATCAAAGCTGGTCCACCCTAAGATCCTAAACTACCTGGAGTAGCAGGACCCATTGCTGGAACACCGGGACCCCAGAGACCTCGGATAGAATCAGACAATTGGAGAAAAAAAATGTCAATGTAAAAATGGCTAATAATATTTACAATACTCAAAGATTGATTCCTATCCCAATTGCCTTCAGAAAGGCTTCATCCAGAACTGATGGAAAAAGAGACTGAGACCCTCAGCCAAACTTTAGACCAAGCTCCTGCTAATGAGAGGGAGAGGGAGAAACCAAAGGGATCAAGGACTTCAGAAGAGAAGTCACAGAATCAACTACCCCTTACCCATGAAAGTTCACAGTGTCTCAAAAGAAAAGTAGGGATCCTGCATAAGACTTACTGGACTCTTTCTATGGGGCAGTTGTGTAGCTTGGTCTTTTGGTGGGACATCTGACAGTGGGAGCATGGGCTGTCTCTAACTCTGTTGCTGGGCTTTGAGACTCTATTCCTTATATAGGTTGACATTTCCCAGTTTTAATATGGAGGGGACAGGGTTGTCTGTTCTTACTGCAATTTGGTATGCCCATTTTTTGTTGATTCCATGGGAAGCCGACTCTTTGTTGAACAGAAAAGGAGTGGTAAAGGATTGGGGGTAGAAGTAAAGAGGAAATGCCAAGAGAGGTTGGGAGGAGAGGTCAGAGGGAAAACAGCAGACAGGAAGTAAAATAAACAAATTTTCTAAAAGTCTGAAAAGTGTGAAAAGCTGTGCATTAAAATCCATGCTTCAGAGAGGAAGCTATTCTATGGTAGAACTTGATGAGGAGAGAGGAAGATATTAGGAAATATTTAATGTACTTTACATGTGACATCCCAATGGAATGATTACTAAAATGACTAAATATATTTTGGCATATGATTTTTTAGATTATTGACATTTTCTGTATCAAAGGAAAAATTATGCAATTACATTAAATTGAAACACATTTTGTACTGTAATTATACAAACTTGTAAATAAATTGCTGTAGAAATTATGTGTCATGTTCTAAATGACAAAGGTTTCAAGCTGATCCTGCAACTGTTTCTCCAGAAAAATATCCTCTGTGTATTTGGATACATTTCTTTAGTAACAAATGTAAAAAGAAAATGTCAGGACCTTTATCATTTTGCTCTTTTAAATACTCATTTCTAGAGGCAGATGTCATTTTTGAAATATGAGAATTTTATGAAGTAAATATTATGGCCAGATTCCATGAAAATCACAATGGGACTATCTAGTTAAAAACACTTATTACAAAGATCTTATATAATTTCCATTTTGGAAATGGGCACAGAAGTCAATTAATTTCTCGATTGTCATTAACTGTCCACTTCAGACACTTCTTAACTCAAAGGAGCAAGCACTAAGTTCCAGGTAATGGTATAGCTGGCACTCTGGAAATAAATAAATGTCACTCACTGGATATTCTATGTCAAAGGGTTAAACTTATTCAGAGAAAACATGATTTTCTGAGGGATTCTGTTGCAGATTCTTGAGAAAGGGAGGAGATTGCAAAGACACAGTTGTCTCTTAATATAGAGTCTTTTTGTCAAAGACCCTGTGTCCTGACACTAAACCAGGAGCAGGAGTGACTTTCTGGGGAGACTCTTACTGCAATTTTGCTCACATTACTGGCAAACCATATATAATCTTGAAGGTTTTACTTTAAAAATCATGCCTGCACTCAGTATGCCACTATCCAAGGGTTAGAGACACACTCCCAGAGAATAGAATAGTATGGAAGAGTCTACGGTACCAGTTCATCATCATCGTCTATCTTCAAAAGTGACAAGCTGCAGTCCCGGCAGGTCTGTTTACATCCACTCCAGTGTTTATTGTCCATCATGAAATAACATTTTATTCCAGAACATAACCAGTATCCATCAACATATTTGCCTACAACAGAGAAGGTGAATAACTAAACTTATTTTCTGGCATACTGTTATCAAAGAAATGCATTTATTAAGCCTCTATAACTAGGAAAATTATCACAACTCTCAGAAATTGAGACTCCCGTACACCTATGCTTTATGCAAAGCTCTTTATATGGAAACAGCTGATGTGTCCATTGTAGATAAATCAGTACAAAAATTATAGTAGATGAACACAAAGGAATACTGTTTATCCTTGAAAGGGAAGTAAATCAGCTGGGCATGGTGGCTTATGCAAATGACCTGAACACTCCAGAGAGTGATACAGGAGGGTCACCAGCAGTTTGAGGCCAACAGAGGATAATTAGTGATGTCTTCCATACCAGCCTTGGTTAGAAAGTAGATTCTAAGACAGCCTGGGCTACAGAATAAGCCTCAACACCTCAACATGACCAATACAGATGAGGACCACTGTGACAAGCACAGATGAACTTGAGCATGGTGTGCAAAATGAAACAAGCCAGGCCTAAAACCAAATTTTATGATGAGAGTTCTAACACAGTCCAAGTCTAAGAAACAAAGCCATGAAGTAAGGAGCTTGAGGATGGAGAACAAACACTGGCTGTTCAAAGGGTGTTGCAAACATGACAGAATTCCAGATTAATAGTAATGCCCTGTGCCCACACTCGTTCACATATACTGTGCATTTAGAGTTGTGCTGTGTTCTATTATAGATGCTCTTATTTTATGAGATATAAGAGACATATGTGAGAGCTTGTAAAAGGTGATAGTTTGTTCTGATTATGTTGATACCTTCTGCGGTATGCCCACATACCCTAACACGTCAAGTAGAAAACAATGAAATGTGTGCAGTTTGTGTAACAACACCTCAATCCAACTCTTTTGTTTATTGAGGGTATAGGAATGGCTATGTTCTATTAACAAACTTTTATCTTCAGTCTTTCTTTTTCTATGAATAGTTATCATTGTGCAGCTAGACTACATAGACTGTTTTCAGATTTACAATCCTCTTTCCTCAGCCTCCTAAGTACAGGAATTACAGTCTTAATATACCATTTGTAGATGATAATTTTTTAAAAAATTAATGGCACAAAATATTTTTCATGGGTCTGCAATACTTCAATTTTTTTTGGAGTTTTTCTTTTCCTGTCACATATTTAATAATGTAGCAGTTTTAAAGATATCATTAGCCCATGCATAATAAAATTGTCTACATTTTCTATTATATTACAGTAAGATCATATACACAAGCTCTTCATAAACTCTAAATCCTGAACAATTATTTAATAATGATTGATCAGTTGTATCAATAAAAGGTAACCAGTCATGTTGTAAAATAAAAAAATTTCCTCATACCACTAGATATGTTTATATTTTGGGTGTCATTAATAATGTTAGAAATAGAGGTGTATGTATGTGAATAGCCATGTGAAACTCCCACGTGAGCTTCAGGGATGATATCTTAGTCACAAGCAGACAAATTTTCTCATAACAAGACAGAAGAAACACTCACACATAGTTATTTCTGTGATTACATCCATCTAAATGCTTTATGTTCATTTTAACGTAAATATTTTGTAAATACACTCTTACTGAAAACTTAGTGTTTCTTCAAGAACAAAGTTGGAGACTCAGATTTTCCCATAAACAAAAATGACCTGAATTCTTAGCTGTGATGAATTGTAATTCTGTGTACTGGTAACAGTAGGAGCACCAGATGACTCCTGAGTGATAGGAACTGTAAGATTTTCCTAATCCAAACAAGGATTTCCAGGGTTCCTTACCCCTACATGAAATAAAGAAACTTCAACCATTAACCCACAGATCACCAGTGTTAAAAGCGGCTAACTGGACTTCAAATCTTCTGGAGAAGAGTCAGTACAGAATAGTGAAATTCTCTTTTCAAGATCCCCTCCATACCTGTGAGATGTATGCAATCTAAAACTTTACTTTCCCGACAGCATCTGTTCAGTTCTCTGTTGCAGGAGTCAAGTTCCTTCTGACATTTTAGGTCACCAAACTCTCTAGACTTATTTCTCAGCATTTCTTTCATTAAGGAGTTGTTACTTTGCAGGGTGTGATACTGTTGAGTGAGGCTGTTAAGAGTTTGCTGAAGTTCATGTTTGTTTCCACTATTCTGAGAAACTAAAATGAGTAGCAGATATAACACCAAAAAATGATCATTTTGAATAAGTATTGAAATTTAAGATTAGAGAAAAAGCTTCATTTTGACACCAACATATATCATTACTTTAAATTGTACTTTAAATTTGAGATGTTAACACATCAATTAATTATAGAAATTGAGGTTGTTTAGAGTTTTTTGCACTTTGTGTTTTTCTTGATTATACTGGAAAACTAAAGTTAGTAGTAAATACAATACAAAGTGCTTATAATGAGTAAATATTGAAAGTAAATCTTCATGTTGACAGTCAGCACATATCATTACTTTAATTGCTATTTTGATGCTTAAAAAGCAACACTTCCATTACCTCACTGGAAACATGAACTTGTCGCTATTGGCTGCTTCAAGGCAAAAGAGATGAAATAGCTAAAAATATTATGTAGAAGCAGCTTAGTTTCTGACTACTTCATTTTTCACAACAAAATGCTAACAAACAAATACTTAAGTAAAATAGTTAGAGGAACATAACACAGCATGAAAATTTGAACTAAGAAACATGAAGTAATACCACAGTTATGATTGTAGGAGATGGAGTACCCACCGGAGAAGAGACAATAATATGCAGATTTCTAGCTTTGTTGGAGCTTAATCCATCTGTGGTTTTCTCTAAGGATGTTATCAAACAAAAGATAAAGCTGAAATTCTAGAACTTCTACCTTCTGTGTACCGATATTCATGACCTCAATATAAGCTTGTGAAAGAAATCCAAAAAACAACATAATTTGTTTTGTTCTGCTACTTTTACAGATTGTCTATGTCAGATTCATAATCATCAGAGCTCAGAAAGCAGAATATCAACAACACATGTATTATTACAGGGGATATTATCATGAGTAAGACAGAACAAGTCCAAGGCAGCCCTTGGGCATTACAGAGTCACTGTAATGCCCAAGAGTTCAGGAGTCTAGGGGAAAAACAAAACAAAACAAAACAAAAAACTTACAAACTCTAGGTCACCTGGAATATCATCTGTTGACACACAAATATTCGACAAAGTATGATCTCCGTGGCATAACTAGTGTTTATTGGCATTATCTAGGCAAATTATGGATGCGAATTACTCACTGTATGTCAGCCACACTGCCTTTACAATTATCAGAAGTGAACAAAGGATCCCAAGAGCCACTGCAATGAGATGTAAAGAAATTGTAAGAGATGTAACTCTAAAGACATCAAAACTGGTAAGAGAATCATCACCAGTACCATCCTATGGTTCCCCATTAGCTATAACCTGGAGCTTCATATGAAAAAGAGATGATAAACTCTAATGTTTTAAGCAAAATTCTAGAATACAAACTAGCTCCTACACCTAATGTTCAGGGAACAGCTAAGAGAAGAGGACTAGAGATTGTAACAGAGACTCAAGCCTGGAAGCTGCATTCAGTAATCTCAAAAATAGCAAAACCAAAGCAAGACATGTCCAACCCCAGCACCAGAGGACATGGCAATAAGGTCAGGGGAAATTTCCATGCAACCCCACACCTAGATGAAGAACTATATGCAGTTGATGACAGATGAGAGAGAAAATAAATCTATTCTAGAATGAGCCCATAATTGGATATCTAATACCAAGTTGTCAACTCTAAAATATATGCATTTGAAGAGCATTAAATGGAATGACAGACTGCATATATAAGCACATGTAAACATGTAAGTAATAATTAAAGACAAAAAAAAAACAATACTGCCAATACATCAAAGTAGAGTGCTAGAAGGTACTGCAATGGTAACAGGGAAAAGGTATCAGGATGGATAAAGATGATCAGTAAATTATAAGCATATACAAAAGTCATAATGAAACTCTTTATTTTATATAATTAATAAATTGTAATAAGCTCTAAAAAGTTTAAGTTTTCAATTTCTGGATGGTATACAACTATTCAGTTTATACCTTATGTAGAGAAGCAGCTTGTTAGGACTTCAGATAATTTTTGCAATTCAGCCTTGAACTCTCAGTCTTCCTGACTCAGTCTCACAGGAAGCTGGAATGACAGGCTTGAACTGCTTCATCCAGGCACACACAGTTTGTTTATCTTACAAAGCACTGAAGGCATAAGCAAGATCCCGGTAGAAAACTCCAAACACTAATTAGCAGCCCACTAAGAGATCACAACTCAGGATGAAGAGGAAGGAAAGATCAACCTTGTGAAACGGGTAGACAGTATGAAAATTCTGAACTCTATAAGGTTCCATCATAAAAGAATTCCTAGAAGTCGGCTCTTTTCCTATCTATCAATTCTGTTTTTCTCAGAAAAATAAGATATTTAACCTTGCGATTTGAGGTCTTGGGTTCTAGAGTCCCACATCTCATTATCATCACACTAATGTAACAGAAGTGTTCAGTTTAGAGGTTAAATGCGACAACATTTGAAGGACAAGAGAAAGAGATCAAAGAATTTAGACCTCTCTTCCGACCTGAGTGTTGATGCTGATGATTGGCACTGAAGTTTGATGAAACACTTGGAACATCTTCTTAAGTAAGAGCTTTTCTTTGCTTTTAACACATACCTTTCATTTCTTTTCTTTTCTTTTCTTTTTTTTTTTTTTGAGACAGAGTTTCTCTGTAGGTTTAGAACCTGTCCTAGCTCTTGTTGAACAGGCTGGCCTCGAAATCATGGAGATCTGCCTGCCTCTGCTCCAGTGTGCTGAGATTAAAGGCATGTGCCACCACGGCCCGGCTTTACTTTTCATTTCTTTAATGAATACCTTTAATAATTTCGGTGTTCCTCAGACTGTAGTTTCTCTTTTTCAAAGGCCTCATGTTTTAAATTATATTTTGATAAAATTAACTAAAACCTGATGGTTTCTAAAATTTATAAAAATGTATTCAAGGCACGCTAGGTGGCTCACAACTGTAATCCCATAGTTTGAGAGGCTGAGCTAGGAGAATCAAGGATTCTGGGCTACCCTTTGAAATATAGCACAGTTGAGATTGGTCCTGGTTACATGAGACCCTGACTCAGAAAAAAAAAAAAAAAAAAAAAAAACTAACAGAGGCAAAATGAATTATTGTTTTTTTTTTTTTTACTCTCAAAGGTTATAATTTTTAAAAGCTTTCAGTCTTCACTTCTTCCCGCAGTGATCTCCTATTACCAGCTGACTATCAGCAGTAAGTCGGTTTTCAATGTCTGGTGTGTACAGTGTCTAGGAGGAGAGCTCTCACCTTTGAGGCCAACCTCTCTTGGACCTTGAGTCTCATCCTGACTGGCTGGACTCTGTGATTCTGAAGTAGATTCAAAAACTCTCGAGTTTGAATATATCACCTGCTGGTTTCTCATCTTGAAAGGAAACAATGAAGGTCTATATTAAAACCTTTTCTTGGGATGGTGTGTAAATAAAAACAAATTAAAACGTCCAAATTTAAAGCATTCCAGAATTTTATGCTTGGGTAGGATGGAAGGTTTTTTATTTAACTCCTTTAAGGGTTCTAATGCTGTAAAGATTGTGGAAGGTGGCTGCCTTCCTCGATATATGATAAAACTTTTGAACTAGTGGTCGCATCAATGATTGCTAGGAGATATGGGAAAATACCTTAAATTTCCAAATAAAGACTGGATGGTAACATGGCCATAAGAATGTTTGACAAAACTGGTGCTAGCTAAGTAACTGACATATTTTAAAATTATTATCAACACATAAAAAACTGAAAACTTGCTTAAAGCCAAATCTCTTTAAAAGCAATGTTGTGATACTCACATGGATATAAAATGATCTTGTCTCCTTTTGACCACTTTTACAAAGTGCATACCAGAAAGAATGTCCAAAAGCTTATATGAAAGGAATAGTATAGGAAATTAAGTTTTCAAATCCCAAATGTGATAATTAAACTGTCCTGAGAAAAAGCCAAAACACCTGTATTCAATACTGCCAATGATTTCACGGACATGAACATTCCACAAAGAATATTATAATTTTTCAGCAGTAGTACCTACCTTTTGTCCCAATACTTGAGAATCTGAGGCAAGAGGATCTCTAAGGCCAGAACACGTAGATATCAAATTTTCAAAGAGATAGAACTGCAGAAGAATTATGTCTCAAAAATAGACAGAATAAAAATTTGTCAGTAAACATCATAAATGCTCATAAATTATTCATTCTTAGGATATTAATTAATATTAAAAATTGTTTATGGACTCTATTCATTTCTAGTATATCTAGCACACTTTCATTGATAAAATTTTCTAAACTCATTTACAAATTCCTTAATTCTCTGAAAATACAATGGCTTCCAATTATAAAATTGTACAAAGTGCAGAAGAATCTATGTAAACAAGTAGAACTAATCACAATGTAATTCTACTAATTACTCTCTATACATCACACATGACAAAAGCATAGCACAATAAAAGGAAATTCCTTTCTTGAAGCTTAACTCCAACGTTCACAGGCAGACGATGTAGTTCTAACATGATCAATTGTCTTTCCTCTTTCTGTTACTGTCATTCAGGGCATTTCTAACAGAATGGCATTTCTCTGGAATAAGTATGATACTATGATAGAGATATCTGAAGGAATAAAAGTAAGAGTTACCTGTACCCCAGCCTGATGTTGATGCAGGCTAAAGGAAATGATGATGATGAACAAGTTGTCCTTTCCAGCTCTGTATCCTCTCAGAGGCTCCAAAGGAAACACATTAGAACACCCTTTCTGCATACTTTTATTCTTAAAGTTATGCCCCTCCTCTTGACCAAAGCAAAAAGAGGAAATTGTATATTGAGACTGATACTAACAAGAAACATGAGCTATGCATTCCTACATATGAAATATTCTCTACTTCATATGCAGTAGAAAAATGTTTGTAATCAGCATTTGGGGACTGAAAGGATAAATGTAAACACATTTTGAGAAAACACTGCCAATATCTTTAGATAAAATATAGTGTAATTAAAAGAAGCCATTGCTTAGAAGTGATGACTGAAACAGCTATATATAACTACGAGGGTGTATAAAATAAATGGAGTGATCAAGCTCTTCTGTTCCAAATTTTAATAATTTTCAGGAATTTGTCTTAGATAATTATTTATTAATCTTTCAGAGGAAATATTACTTTTGCTTTTTAACTGTGTCTATTGAAAGTTAATGTATATTAGGAATGCCATAAGATAATCACATTTTAATTGTAATTTTCTTGGTGTTTACTGATCTACCCTTTAATCCACGTGTAATGTTTACAATGGAAGTTGATGTCTTTCCACATTAGGTGGTTTCATTGCTATCATTTTAATGAGCCTGGGTTATCAAACACAAGCTCTTGCATGTGCCCAACAAAATATTGTCCATGAACTACATGCTCGTCTTTTGAGGGCTTGCTTATTTGTTTGTTTGGTTGATTGCTTGCTGGTTTGGTTTTGGGTTTGGTTTCATACAAGGTCATGTTGTATTACGAATAGTGTCCTGAAACTCATTATGCAGCCCAGGCTGGATTGAAATGCAAATTTCTCCTCTGTTCTCCTCCTCAGTTCTGTTATAGATATACACTACTGGAATATATAT
>NW_026068292.1:167542-171629 GCF_014885135.2 Alexandromys fortis
TATTGTGTGTAATATGTGTATAATGCATATGATGGCTTCAATATGGCTTAAATAAACAAAAACTTATATGTGACAAGGCATGGCAACACACTGATGCAATCCGAAGAAACAGAGGCAGGAGAATATTCAGAAGAGCAAGGACGGCTTGGTCTACTACATATTGAGTTTCATAACACCTAGAGCTATTAAATGAAACTTTATCTGTAACACATCCCTCCTCTCTGACGGCAGGTGTCATAAGGCAAGCCCTTCAATCCAGTTCATTGTTCTGCACATGCCTATCTGTAAGTATCACCTTTCACTTTGTGCCGTGGGTTGGCAAATGGTAGACTTTATCCCAAATGATGACACCTGATGATGAGATGGCCAACCTTAAGAAATGTGCACTAAAACAAACCTCATTTCATTGTAACTTACTCAGCCTGTTGCTCTGTTACAGCAACTGTATTGAACCAGCACACACAATGAGATAGATTCTCTATTCTATCATATAAAATTGGGAATGGTGGTTATTATTGTGGACTTGACAAGACCAAGCAGAGATAAGACTTGGGCACATCTTCCAGAGATTATCTTGGCTATATTTAGTTCTGAACAAGACTGTGAAAGGTTATATTTGCTAGGTAATGGAGGTGGGAAGATCCATTCATTGTACCTGATGTCATTTTCCTACACTGGGATCCCAGAATGTATAAAAGAAGATAATAGGCTGAGTACAAATGCTCCTTAATTGCTCTCTGTTTCTTGCTATGATGAATTGTGATCAGCTGCCTCAAGCTCCAGCTACAGTGACTTCTTTACCACAAAGGACTATACACATGAACTGTGAGTGGAAATAAACACTGCATTCCCTATGCTGGCTTGTCTAGGTTTTATCATCACCGAAAAAGAACCTAAGATGCTAGGAGCACAGGTGTTTTGTTTTGTTTTGGAATAGAGACTATAGGTGAAACCAAGGATCTGAGAAATTCACAGCAGTGAGAAAAATACAACTGGTGATCTCAGGTCTTGGAATTGACATCAAACTCTTCACAGAACGCTTAATGCTGTTGAGGCATTTTTCTGATTTGTATCCTTGATGGGAGGCTGTGGTCCTTAAGAGCAACACTGAGCAAGTGCAGATCATATGTGTTAGTGTTATTTGTCTCCTTTCTTTTCAAGACTCTGATACATGCTGAACATCCTTTCCATCCTGTCTGTGACAGCGGACAACAGATATGGTGTCAACAGTGTGCTTGACCAACAAGGACAATAATGTGAACAGAAACTAACTACATAATGTTACAAAATCATACCAATAACTGAAATACCAAATAAAGCAGCAGCTGTAAATCTTATTTTCTGTTTATTGTAGTGATATGTAGAAATAATTACATGAAAACTGTATTCCTTTAAACACTGCCTGGCCCGTTTTCTGTAGCCTCTTATATGCTAGCTCTTACGTATTAATCTAACGCATTTTTAATAATCTGTGTAGCCCACGAGGTGGCTTACCAGAGAAGATCTTAACCTGTGTCTGTCTGGAGTGGGAGAATCACGGCGACTCCTCGACTAAGCTTCCTTTTCCCAGCATTCTGTTCTGTTTACTTCACCCACCTAAGGGTTGGCCTATCAAAGGGCCTAGGCAGTTTCTTTATTAGTTAACCAATGAAAGCAACAGATAAGGTGTAAGACCCACCTCCATCATTTCCCCTTTTTATTAAACAAAAAAGAAGGCTTTCATTTTAACATAGTAAAATTATATACAGCAAAACAGTTATCAAGCAAGAATTACAGTTACAATATTTATATCTATTTAACTTTTATCATAACAAAGGAAAACTACAACTATGTATCCATTCTTCAACTCCATCAAAGACTCCAGAAGAATATAATATTACCTAAGCAAACAAGAAATTCAAAGCCCTAGAAATGACAGAGACATCTCGCTGCCTGGACAGTCACCCAAAGTTCCTCTGTACTGTTGGGGCATCCATCTTCGGCCTATAGGCCCATGGTATCCAGAGACATTTCCATGAAGTAGGAAATTTCAAAGGCAGTTCAGTCACTGTCTGCTGTGTCCTGCAGAATGTCTTGCAGACTCTTTCATGAGTCAGAAACCCCGAAAGACCATCTCACCTTTAGGCAAGTTTAGCAGTCCTCTTTCTGCGGGTTCTCTGTGTCCAGTTTATGCAACAGTCCAGGCAAGAGAAGTTTCTTGCCCAAATGACTATCCAACTCCATAAGGATCCTCTTCGATGCCCATCTTCCTCTCGAAGTAGCTGGTGCTGCCAGGAGCAGACATGTCTCATTGTCATGAAAAGCCCTAAGTCATTAAAACATTTAAATGCCATATTCTGCAGTCTTTGAAAGATATGAAGAATGCCTATCTAACTGAAATATATTTCTATATATCTAGAAAATCTAACATGACTACAAGCTTGACTATTGTTGATGATTATCCATTAACAACCTATATTTTTAATTATACATTACATTTTAAATGAACTACATAATCACAATACCTTAATCAATATCAGAAATACAAAAACATATAACAAAATTGACCTTAAAATTCATACTAATGTAAATTATTTATATCTATATCATATCTCCCTTTAAGTGTAAAAGAACATTTATAAACAATATATGGGAACATGGGTGCAGTTTTTCTCTCCAGTGGGTCTTATATCTTATCTGTTGCTTTCATTGGTTAACTAATAAAGAAACTGCCTAGGCCCCTTGATAGGCCAACCCTTAGGTGGGTGGAGTAAACAGAACAGAATGCTGGGAAAAAGAAGCTGAATCGAGGAGTCGCCATGATTCTCCTACCGGACACAGACGCAGATTAAGATCTTCTCTGGTAAGCCACCTTGTGGGCTACACAGATTATTAAAAATGCGTTAGATTAATATGTAAGAGCTAGCATATAAGAGGCTACAGATAACGGGCCAGGCAGTGTTTAAAGGAATACAGTTTTCATGTAATTATTTCGGGCATAAGCTAGCCATGCAGGCGGCCGGTTGCCAGGGACGCAGCCCTGCCACTCATATCACTACAGTTTATTATGAAGCTCTGAGTTTCTGATAAAGAATGTCTTCAAATGAAGATGATTATGTTAAAGATCAAGTCTTTTCATAACTATTTGATTGACACTCACACTGCAGTTCTATGTGCAAAGGGCAGCAAAAGAAAAGAAGTATGGAACTGAATCACAACCAGCTAACAACACAGAAAGGTGAAAAATTAAAAGAAAATTCATTTTCTTTAATTATTTTCTCTAATTTCACTTTTGTGAGAAATCACATATAGATAGACATGTATATATATTCCAGCATTTATTGATGTTCCTGATTCATTGCTGCATAAGCCACTGTTATTTGGGAGGTCACATCATGTGACCTCACAATAAAAGATACAAAGAAATATGGAACCAATCACAGAATTGTGCTTAGTATATAAAACTATGGAATGCCTAATTAATTTACAGTACAAGAGAATATATGCCTGCTTACCTGGGCACAGGTGGTGAGGCCAAAAATGACAAAACAACTTTTAGTGGTAAAAGTAATTTTCCTTTTAAGTTTTGATTGTTGTCTTAGGGTTTCTATTGCTATGATGAAACACACATGACCAAAGCAATTTGGGAGGAAAGAAATTGTTTTGCTAACATTCCAAATAACACTCCATCACTAAACGAAGTCAAGATAGGCACTAAAACCTGACAGGGGCCAGGAGGCAGAAGCTGACGCAGAGACCATGTAGGAATGCCGGTTACTAGAAGCTCCCCATAGTTTGCTCAGCTTCCTTTCTGATGGAATTCAGGACCACTAGTCCTGGGATGGCATCACTCACAATGTAGTGGGCCCTTCCAATCAGTGACTAATTGAGAAAATTTTGTATAGGCTTGCATACAGTCAGTTCTTATTGAGGCACTTTATCAAATGAGGTTCCCCCTCTTAGATCTATCTAACTTGTGTCAAGTTGACATAGAACGAGTCTACACAACGATTTTTAAAGAGCTGTACATAGTTCATAAAACTCACATTTCACATGACTTAGACTGGGTACATTTTGTCATATACATACTACAAGGTAAATTTTGATT
>NW_026068292.1:171929-173449 GCF_014885135.2 Alexandromys fortis
GAGAGAGAGAGAGAGAGAGAGAGAGAGAGAGAGAGAGAGAGAGAGGACGAGAACACATAAGGACTAGAGATGGGTATAGGAGTTCCCCACTATTTGTCAAATCTGGGAATATATTTCACAGTAAAGAAATGTTTCTAAAAAATAAATTCTACATTCAAAAAATAACAAGCAGTAACCAAACAGCTAACAAACAGAAACCCACAATTTCATCCTAGTTCTTAATTGTGATGCCAGAGCAGTGGGATATAGAAATGGATTATCCAGCTGGGAAGCACATGTGTGCCCTGTTTTTCAAGTTTCTGTATTTGGATCCATATCTCATTCAGGAAACAAAGAAAATGATTTCTCAGAGCTTGGATCAAATGGCATCCATTCTCTAGATATAAGCTGTTGTGTTTACAGGAAGTGAGATGGCTTCTGCTGTGTTAAGTCAGGTTTCAGAAGAATATTGCTTCCCTTTCCCATCCATTAATCTGTTTGCTCAGCTGACCGAGACTTGTGGTTAAGACAAGTAGTCACAAATCATCACATGAAACCAAGAAAGATGACAAACGTTCTATTTTTACTTTTCCTCCTTACTGCACATTGGATGAGGGAATTTATCCATTCTCCTTTCACAGATGCAGGGGTGCTTTCTACCACAGTCATCAGGATTTATTCCTTTATAACTGAGAAATGCACAGCCTGTACTTTCCGGTAATGATTTCACTGTTGTCAAATCACTGTAAAAAACATATAATGGACAGTTATTACAATTTGATGCAAAAATTTATATAGTCAATGATTTTAAAAATAAAGTTTATTGACCAAATAATAGAATATATAATCACTTGTAGGAGTTTTACTAAAGGTTTTCTATTTTCTCTAAATTCATAAAAAATTATCTTGGGCCAGTGACATGACTCAGTGGATAGAAGCCATTGCTATCAAATCAGACTACCAGAGTTTAGCCTTGAGATACCACACAGTAGAAGTACAGAAATGACTACTCCAACTATCCTCTAAGTACAGATGTGCTGTAACATGATCACACAAATGCACATACACTCACATGAAAATAAAAACATAATAAAAATAAACAGAAAAATAATTTCTTGATAATAATTCTACTTTTTATTTATTCTACACTGTTAAATTTTCATCCTGAAGTAAAATTGGTTTAGGATCACTAAAACATAATTTTACACTAAAGTTAATTTCCTATGATACTTTTTCAATAAAGACATTTAAAGAACAAGGAAAAAATAATGAATGTGACAAAAGAACAATATGTCACGGTTGGACAACACAGAGAGTTTTAAGTAGTTGAACCTGATGAGAATGTGTGTCAAATGATGTGGGAGTGTCATATATCAATCTGTTGATTTCATTGGTTAAGTTATAATAAACCAGCTGCTTGGCCTCATGGCTGGAACATAGATGGGAGGAGTAAACAGAATAGAATTCTGGGCGGAAGAGGAAGTGAGGTCAGACTCTGCTCTGCTCCCAGAGAGACCCGTCAGCTCTGCTGGAGCAGAGAC
>NW_026068292.1:175562-177013 GCF_014885135.2 Alexandromys fortis
TGATGTGGGAGTGTCATATATCTGTTGATTTCATTGGTTAATTAAATCAAGAAGCTGCTTGCCCTGATAGGTTAGAACATAGGTGGGAGGAATAAACAGAATAGGATGCTGGGCGGAAGAGGAAGTGAGGTCAGACTCTGCTCTGCTCCTGGAGAGACGCCATGCTCAGCTCTCCCGGGTAGACCCAAGAGCTCTGCTCTCTGGAGCAGAGACACCACGATGGACTTTGGCTAGAATCTTCCCGGTAAGCGCACCTTGGAGTGCTTACACACATTATTAGAAATGGGCTAGTCCAGGTGTGAGAATTATCCTGTAAGGGCTAGAGTTCAGGCCAAGCAGTTCTTTAAATGAATACAGTTTGTGTGTTGTTATTTCGGGCATAAGCTAGCCAAGCGGCCGGGGTGTTGGGGACGCAGCCCCGCAGCTTCCTATTTCAACAGTCAAAAATAGTTGAAAGAGAATGAAATCCACAGAACTCCACAGAGTGGTGAGGAAAAACTTATAAATCTTCAGCATAAGATAGCCTTCCTTGAGGCCTAGATTTAATCTAGGTGTGAAAAGAGTATTCAGATTTACCCTAGAAATGGAAAAGGAATGTAGATGAAACTACATGACCTGTGGATCATAGACAGAACAGGTAAGGTACAGTTAGGAGTAGGCTAACAAATTAGTTAGCTAGGAGGTATGATTATGGATACAGTCCATAAAGTATGTGTGTTAAACATGGTCAAAGAGGAAAAGATCCAGTAGACATTTAGTATTCACAAGACACACGTGGAGCACATATTCTGCATCATGAGCTCTTAACTTTACCTCTGTGTCCACTGGCCAAGAATCACAAGGTAATCTCACAGCTTCTCTCTAGGTTCATTAGAAGATGACATTTATACAGGTGTCCAAGCTATTGCATCTTTCCACTAGTGATAATGCTTATGGAAGTCACAGAAACCTTCTGAACACCAGGTTTCCTTATTGAAGTCTCATGTCTGGCCCTAGTTACCACACCAGCATTTGAAAATGGACGCTAAAAAGAAATCCTACACTAGCTCAGAATTGAGTATAATAAAGGGTTATTTATTTAGGCATAGACCCACAGATCACAGTCCTCTGATCAAATGGAAAACAGGAATCTTATCCAGCAGCCAGAAAAGAGAGTAACCTTGTGCTTTACATTGGCATTTATACTTTAAGAAGCCATGCCCAAGTTGGCAGGTAACTTAAAGGCTACTAGCTGTAGGAATTCCTACAGTACCCTTTAGTGAACAGTTTTGCTACATAGTCAAGGTCTAGAAAGATCTCTTAAACAAGGCGGTGGTGGCACATGCCTTTAATCCCAGCACTCGGGAGGCAGAGGCAGGTGGATCTCTGGGAGTTTGAGGCCAGCCTGGTCTACAAGAGCTAGTTCCAGGACAGGCACCAAAGCTACAGAGAAACCCTGTCTCGAAAAAAAA
>NW_026068292.1:177204-188011 GCF_014885135.2 Alexandromys fortis
ATGACAAAAAAAAAAAAAAAAAAAAAAAAAAAACAGAAAAAAAAAATCTCTTAACCTGGGTACAGGCATTTTTCCAACCTCTGGCACCTCACTCTAAATGTTACCTTCTGCCCATTTCACTCTGTATGGTGCTGTAAGATACAAACAAATTCATTAACTCTATGGCCATACATGGTGAACGCTGTCAATTTTATCCCTTGAGAGGTATAGATAGGAACAGCAGAGCTATCGTCTATGAAAAGATGCATTATAGAGAAAAAACAAAGTTAATAACAATGATTTTAATCTTTTTGCTTTGAATATATCAATACACCCTATATGGCCATCAGTTTTCTGACAAACTCTGTTACAGCTTGGCCAATGTTGTGACAGCTTGGCCCCATCTGTAATAGCCTGTTTGAGAGAGTCCTTGGAAAAAAGAAAGGAAGCTATTTTCCTGCATATTTGGAACCTAACTCTCACTCTGGTGGGGCCACATTTAGAACTGTAGTGAGCCAGACCTGGCATGTTTCTAGACACTGAATGAAAGGTTCCTGAGAAAGTTACAACTGTGGATACTACTGTGCTTCAGATAGTTTCTGTAGCTGCTGAATAGAAACTCTGGAAATATCACAAAGGAAATGACATCAAGAACAAAATCCACAGAAACAGTACATTAAACCTAAAGAACTTCAGACACTAGGATTACCACCTAATGTTTGTAAAATAAGTATGGCTGATATCTTTAAATAGAAAAGGGACAGGACAGGCACTTGTAGTCCCAGCACCTGAGAGATGGACATATAAGGATTAGGATTTTAAGCCAAGCTCTGCTGACATGAACCTCTATTACAAACAACAAGATAATAAAAATTGAAAAGATATTAAGTGATTTAAAAGTATAACTAATTAGCAAAGTTATTTATGGAAAAACAAAGATTTCCTAGGGGAGAAGTTTCAGTATTCTATACTAAAAGCACCAGTAAGCAGGAGGAAAGATAAGTATGTGATATGAAAATAGAGGGGAATTTTTTGAGGATTAAAGGAACAAATAGGGATACTACTGGAAGTATAAAGGACAAAAGAATCAGGGGTGGAAACAACAGAACTAAAGATGTACAAAATGCCTTATGGATACCCACTAATTAGTAAGCTTGTAGTTTGTAGTTGAACCATATAAAACAAACTCTACATTTCTATGGTGGTTTAGGGTGTTTTTTTTTTTCATTTTTTGCATGTATTTGTTATTTGACTTTTTTCTCTGATTGTTTGTTCTTTATTTGATTTTCATTTTTGTTTTTATTTTGGGAACAAAGAGAGAGAAAGAACATTAACTTAGGGGGATATGGAGGTGTGGAAAATCTGGGAGATCTTAGAGGTAGAAAATCTGACCAAAATATATTCTGCTGAAAATATAATTAAAAATCAAAATGTAACTATGTAAAAGACAGTCATAGAGAACATGAATTTTAAATGAAAATCAAAGCACAAGGCAGAAATTACTGATCAGAGAGATCACAGAAGTCTACAAAACAGTACATGCCATTGCCACTGTTCTTGGTGATCCGATATAATTACATGGTAAGACCCTAATATAAATAAACAAAATCAAACAAACAAAAACAGCACACACTTTGACATCAGGACATAGATAAATAAATCTCAAGCCAATCAAGAAGCATCTTCTCTTGAGCGAGCATTCAAATGGTCAGAAAGTGCTTTGCAGGCTTCAAAGGGAGAAAAGATATGAATGTCTTACCCAACTCTGGACCCTACATGCCACGATACTGACCTGCAAGGCAAGATGTGCCCCCATGGAATTAGCATTATAAGATGAGTAATTTCTTTCTTGTTGTCCCCGAGGTCTTTTACATATTAGAGATATAATGTTCAGTATTCAATATTGTAATCTAATTGAAAAGCTCAATATTGGGGAGGTCACAAGCCCTAGGTTGGTATCTGCTACAATTGCATTGCTAAATGGTCAAGTGGTGAAACTGCAGTTCTGATATTTTGATTTATGCCCTAAAGCAGCATTTCTCTCAACCATTGTCAGAGAAGCTTCATTATATAGGGGCAGTACAGAGTGGTGGGATTGCTCAAAGTGCTGAAGAGAAAAGAAAATGTGTACAGTCCTATGGAGATGTCTTTATCAGCACCATCCTGGCAACCACAAATACTCAGGCAATATCAATGAAAAGGAAGTGGAAAAATGTAAGAACCAGCTGATGTGGAAAAGCTCTGTGAAATAGTGCCTTCTGTACTTTACATGACTATGAAATTACAAACTCAGCAGTTGTGGTTACCTATATGCAACCTGCACAGGGTTACGCCAGCTGAAATTCCACATAGATGGGGAGCTGCTCTTTACCCTTTAGTGAATCATTATTGTTAGCTGACAGTTGTTGGAAATGGAAGACTCATTCTTTTTTTTTAAATATTTTTTTTTATTGAGAATAGGAAAAAAAAAAGTTTCCGCCTCCTCCCAGCCTCCCATTTCCCTCCCCTCCCCCCACTTCTCTCCCCCTCCCTCTCCAATCCAAAGAGCAGTCATGGTTCCCTGCCCTGTGGAAAGTCCAAGGACCTCCCCCCTCCGTCCATGTCTAGGAAGGTGAACATTCAAACTGGCTAGGCTCCCACCAAGCCGGAACATGAAGTAGGATCAAAACCCCTTGCCATTGACCTTGGCTTCTCATCAGTCCTCATTGTTCGCCATGATCAGAGAGTCCGGTTTTATCCCATGCTGTTTCAGTCACAGACCAGCTGGCATTGGTGAGCTCCCAATAGATCAGCCCCACTGTCTCAGTGGGTGGGTGCACCCCCCGTGGTCCTGACATCCTTGCTCGTGTTCTCCCTCCATCTGCTCCTCATTGGGACCTTGGGAGCTCAGTCCAGTGCTCCAGTGTGGGTCTCTGTCTCTATCTCCATCCATCACCAGATGAAGGTTCTATGGTGATATGAAAGATATTCGTCAGTATTGCTATAGGATAGGGTCATTTCAGGTTCCCTATCCTCAGCTTCCCAAGGGACTAACTGGGGACATCGCCTTGGGCTCCTGGGAGCCACTCTAGGTTCAAGAAGACTCATTCTTTACTGGGGCTGTGGCTACTGCTTGTGTTGCTTGCATCAGTGATTGTCCTATAACCATAAAACAATGGACAGTATTAATCAAGAACACTTGAGTTACAGGTGACTACTTTAGTGTACAGTTAGGGAAAGGTTGAGAGGGCAAGCATGGGATGAATATGATCAAATTTCATTCTGTACATTACAATATTTTCAACAAATATTATTAATTAAGAAAATTAGTGATTAACAATCTACTAGATTGAAAATGACCTTTGATCTCATTATACACTATAACACTTTGAGATGGAAATTACTCATTAAATTATTTTTACATTTATAAACAATAAACAATTATATAAATTAAGTACAAAATGTCAAGTGAAAGTTTTAGATATTCGTACTCATTGTATCTGTCAGCATGATCCAATAATATCATGTCTTCTTAAGCTTTTTATTTGCTTTTTCTCTGCACATCATAGAACATACAGTTCTAAATTGTGTTCAGTATTTCATTACTAACAGCCATCTTCTAGACAATTTTTCTTCCCTGTGTAATACTTGATCAAAATATGTGATATGCATCTTTTTCTTACCCATGGGTTTCATCGAAAATGAGGAAAGCCATGTAAAATGAGAGAAAAGCATTTGCCCACATTTAAACAGGTGTTGCAAGAAAACGGCCATTTGTTCATCCTGACTGCTTAGTCTCAAAATAATAACACAGAAACTGTATTAATTAAATCACTGCTTGGCCAGTTAGCTGTAGCTTCTTATTGGTTAATTCTTATATTAATTTAACCCATTTATATTAATCTGTGTATTGCCACAAGACAGTGGCTTACCAGCTAATGTTCCCAGCATCTGTCTCTGGTGTCTCCATAACTTCTCTCTGACTCTACCCTTCTTTCTCCCTGCATACAGACTACCTTCTTCTGCCTAGTTATGTTCTTCCTTGCATAGCCTCAACAGTTCTTTGAACCAATAAAAGCAACACAGAGACAGAAGGACATCCCACACCATTTTCTCTTTTCTGTTTAAACAAAAAGGAAGGCTTTAACAATAACATAGTAAAATTACATAAAACAAAACAGTTATCAAACAAAAATTACAGTTGTAATATTAATATCTATTTTGTCTTTTATCATAACTAAGGAAAACTATATCTATAAATTAATCAACTCCATCAAAGACTCTAGAAGGATATAATATTACCGAAGTAAACAATAAGCTCATTGGAATCTACTTTCAGTTCTCTAGAATTGACAGAGACATATCGCTACCTGGACAGTCACCCAAAGTTCTTTTGTATCGTTGGGGCATCTGTCTTAGGACTACTGGTAAATAGTAACCAGCAGACTTTTCCATGATGCAGGAAATTTCAAAGACATTTGTACCTATATACACAGTTTGTCAGTTACTTTCTTCTGTGTCCTGCATACCATCTAGCAGACACTTTTATGAAGCAGGAATTCCGAAGGACAGTGTCACCTTTAGACAAACTGAGCAGTCATTTTTCTGTCGGCCCTGCATGTCCAGTTTATCAAGCAGTCCATGAAATAGCAGTTTCTTGTCCAAATGGCTAATCAACTCGATAAGGAGCCTCTTTGATGCCCACTTTCCCCTTGAAGTACCTTGTGCTGCCAGAAGCAGATTTGTGTCATTGTCATGAAAAGTCTTAGGTTCTTAAAACGTTTTAAATGCCATATTCCATAGTCCTTGAAAGGTTTGAAGAATGCCTATCCATCTGAAATACGTATCTGTACATCTAGAAATCCTAACTAATATGACTACAAGCTTGACTATTATAGATGATTATCTATTAACTTATATTTCTTAAATATACATTACATTTTTAAAGGAGTTACAAAAACACAACTACTTAATCAATATCAGAAATACATATACATATAACATAATTGACCTCAAATTTGTATCAATAAACCAAGATTCATACCAATGTAAATTATTCATATCTATATTAAACAGGGACTATGCTTTCATTTTTCAGCTGCCCAGACACAATCACACAGAAACTATAGTAATTATAATACTGTTTGTTAATGTCTTAGAATTCTTACTAGTTAGCTCTATTAAATTAATGCATTTCTATTAATCTGTGTATTGCCACAAGGCTGTGTATTACTGTTGCAATATGTATCTCTTTCAGCAGCTACATGGCATCTTTCACTATTTCTGTTCAGATTTCCCACACGGCTTTACTCTGCTAAGCTATTGAGCAAAATATCCTTACTCACTAACTAATAAAGGTACCACATATCACACACAATCCTCCCAACTCATGTACCACTCTTAGTGTGTGAGTGTTCAGGAAACTCACAGGTTAGATGGCTCTTCATCAATCCATTGCCATTTTTTGCTTTTTGCTGCATCATACGATAAACCAATCCAGTAAGTGTTTGGATTAACTTTGACCTGAAGGAACTTCTGTAAAGGAAATGACATATCTGATGATACAATTTCTTTCTGTTTCAGAGAAAGAACAACATAACACATTTTAGCTATTTTTATGTCAATTCTATGTTGTCCTTTCCTCCAATCCATTGAAATTCATTTTTGATGTAATTTCTCACTAGTGGCTCATTTATGCCAAAACCAATCAATTACATAATTTATTTTAAAAAGAAATCAGGTATCTAAAGATACTGGATTCATGAAATGATTTGTGAATGTGTTTCTTAGAGAAAGTCGCACTGTGTAGCCAAGGGGGTGCTTGAATTCATAATCTCCCTTATTCAGACCCCTAAATGAACATGGCATACCATCTCCATATGTAACTTTGAACTCATGAAAGTATTCAAATGTACCTTTGACTATAGTCAGTTCTGCCAATGAGACATGTTTGGATAAGGGTGTCTTAGAGGTTGCAAGAGTGGCCAATCAAAGCTGGTCCACCTTACGATCCTAAACTACCTGGAGTACCAGGACCCACTTGCTGGAGCACCAGGACCCCAGAGACCTAGGATAGAATCAGACAACTGGAGAAAAATATGTCAATGTAAAAATGGCTAATAATATTTACAATACTCAAAGATTGATTCCTATCCCAATTGCCTTCAGTAAGGCTTCATCCAGAACTGATGGAAATAAATACAGAGACCCTCAGCCAAACTTTAGACCAAGCTCCTGCTAATGAGAGGGAGAGGGGGGAACCAAATGGATCAAGGACTTCAGAAGAGAAGTCACAGAATCAACTACACTTTACCCATGAAAGCTCACAGTGTCTGAAGAGACAATTAGGGAGTCTGCATAAAACTTACTTATATGGGGCAGTTGTGTAACTTGGTCTTCTTGTGGGACATCTGACAGTGGGAGCACGGCCTGTCTCTAACTCTGTTACTGTTCTTTGAGACTCTATTCCTTATATTGATTCACATTTCCCAGTCTTAATACAGAGGGGACAGGGGTATCTGTTCTTATTGCAATTTGGTATGCCCATGTTTTTTGTTGATTCCATGGAAAGCCTACTCTTTGCTGAATAGAAAAGGAGTGGTAAAGGATTGGGGGTAGAAGTCATGGGGAAATGCCAGGAGAGATTGGGAGGAGAGGTAGGAGGGAAAACAGCAAACAGGAAGTAAAATAAACAATTTTTTTCATTTCTAGAGATAGATATCAGTTTTTAAATATGAGAATTTTATGAAGTAAATATTATGGCCAGATTCCATGAAAATCACAATGGGACTATCTAGTTAAAAACATTTATTACATGGATCTTATATAATTTCCATTTTGGAAATGGGCCCAGAAGTCAGTTAATTTCTCTATTGTCATCTAACTGCTCATTTCAGACAGTCTCATCTCTGTACTCAAAGGAGCAAGCACTAAGTTCCAGGTAATGGTATATCTGTCTCTCTGGAAATAAATAAATGTCACTCACGGGATATTCTATACCAAAGGATTAAACTTATTAAGAAAAAAACATGATTTTCTGAGAGATTTTCTTGCAGATTCTTGAGAAAGGGAGGAAATTACAAAGACATAGTTGTCTCTTAATATCGAGTCTGTTTTTCAAAGACCCTGTGTCCTGACAGTAAGGCAGGAGCAGGAGTGAGTTTCTGGGGAGACTCTTACTGCAGTTTTGCTCACATTACTGGAAAACTATATACAATCCTGAAGGTTTTACTTTCAAAACCATGCCTGCACTCAGTTTGTCACTGTCCAAGGGTTAGAGACACACTCCCAGAGAATACAAAAGCATGGAAGAGTCTATGGTACCAGTTCATCATTGTCTATCTTCAAAAGTGACAAGCTGCAGTCCCGGCAGGTCTGTTTACATCCACTCCAGTGTGTATTGCCCATCATGAAATAACATTTTATTCCAGAACAGAACCAGTATCTGTCAACATATTTGCCTACAACAGAGAAGGTGAATAACTAAACTTCTTATTTTCTGGCATACTGTTATCAGAGAAATGCATTTATTAAGCCTCTATAACTAAGAAAACTGTCACAGCTCTCAGAAATTGAGATTCTAGAATACAGAGAGACTCCTATATACCCATGCTTTATGCAAAGTTGTTTATAGCAGTAGAGATATGAAAACAGCTGATGTGTCCATTGTGGATAAATCAGTACAAAAAATATAGCAGATAAACACAAAGAAATACTGTTTATTCTTGAAAGGGAAGTAAATCAGCTGGGCATGTTGGCTTATTCCCATGACCTGAGCACTCCAGAGAGTGAGACAGGAGGGTCACCGGCAGTTTGAGGCCAGCATAGGTTAAGTAGTAATGACTTCCAAACCAGCCTTGTGGTTAGAAAGTAGATTCTAAGACAGCCTGGCCTATAGAGCCTCAACACCCCAACATGACCAATACAGATGAGAACCATTGTGACAAACATAGATGAACTTGAGCATGGTGTGCAAAATGAAACAAGCCAGGCCTAAAACCAAATTTTATGATGAGAGTTCTAACACAGTCCAAGTCTAAGAAACAAAGCCATGAAGTAAGGAGCTTGAGGATGGAGAACAAACACTGGCTGTTCAAAGGCTGTTGCAAACATGACAGGTTTCTAGAACCCTGGGCCCACACTGGTTCACACATACTGTGCATTTAAAGTTGTGCTGTGCTCTATGTTAGATGCTCTTATTTTAAGAGTTATAAGAGACATATGAGAGCTTTTGAAGGTGATAGTCTGTTCTGATTATGTTGATGCATTCAATGGTACACCCACATACCCAAACATGTCAATTTGAAAACAATGAATTGTGTCCAGTTAGTGTAACAACAACACCTCAATACAATTATTTTGTTTATTTAGGGCATGGGATGGTCTATGTTCATTTAACAAACTTTATCTTCATTCTTTGTTTTCCTATGAAGAGGTACCACTGTGTAGCTCAGGCTGGCCTGGAATTTGTTGAGCTACACAGACTGTTCTCAAATTTACAATCCTTCTGCCTCAGCCTCCTAAGTACAGGAATTACAGTGTTAAACTCATTTACAGATGACAAAGGTTTTTTTTTTCTTTTTAAATTAATGATACAAAATGGTTTTCATAGGTCTGAGATACTTCAAAGATATTTTTGGAGCTTTTTCTTTTCTTCACACATATGTTATAATATAGCAATTTTAAAGCTATCTTCTGTCCTTGCATAATAAAATTGTCAACCTTTACTACTATAGCAGAGTAAGTTCATATGCAAAAGCTCTTTGTAAACTCTAAATTCTGAACAATTATTTAATAATTATTGATCAGTTAAAGCAATAAAACATATCCAGTCATGATGCAAAGTAAAAAGTTTGCCTTACAACACGTGATATGTGTATCTTTTAGGTGTAATTTATAGTGTTACTTTTAGAAGTGCACAAATGTGAACAGCCATGGTGAAACTCTCATTTGAACTTTAGGGAGGGTATCTTAGTCAGAAACAGGCCAACTTTCTCATAATAAGACAGAAAAAACACACACGTTGTTATTTCTGTCACTGCATCCATCTAAATGCTCTATGTTCATTTTAACCTAAACATTTTGTAAATACACTCTTAATAAAAAATTTCATGTTCTGACAAAACAAAGTTGGGTACTCAGATTTTCCCATAAATAAAAATGACCTGAATTCTTGGCTGTGATGAATTGTAATTCCATGTACTGGTAGCAGCAGGAGTACCCAATGACCCCTGAGTTCTAGATACTATAAGATTATCTTAATCCAAACAAGGATTTCCAGTTTTCTTTAGCTCTACATAAAACCTCAACCATTGACCCACAGATCACCAGTGATAAAAGTAGCTAACGGGACTTCAAATCTTCTGGAAGGGAATCAATATAAAATAGTGCAATTCCTTATTAAAGATCCCCTCCATACCTGTGAACTGTATGAAATCTAGAACTTTTGTTTCCCCACAGAATCTGTTCTGTTCTCTATTGGAGGAGTCACGTTCCTTCTGATGTTTGAGGTCATCAAGCTCTTTAGACATATTTCCCAGCATCTCTTTCATTAGGGAGTTGTTCTTTTGCAGGGTTTGATACTGTTGAATGAGGTTGTTTAGAGTTTTCTGCAGCAGTTCATGTTTGTTTCCACTATACTGAGAAACTAAAATTAATAGCATATATAAAACCAAAAAAATGATCATTTGAAATAAGTATTAAAATCTAAAATTAGAGAAAAAAACTTCATTTTTATACCAACATATGTCATTACTTTAACTTATACTTTCAAGTTTAGAAATTAACATATCAATTGACTATAGAAATTGAAATATCAATTTCTCTATGTCAGTAGATAGACTATAGTTCTATCAGCAATTTCAATATAAAATAAATGAGAGTTACAGCCGAAGGAAACTGTAGTGGAAACACCATACCTGCCAATTACTTCACATTTTAACACCACAAAACTTACAAACAAATAACTAAGCAAATATTCAGTGGACACTTAACACAACATGAAAATGTGAATGAAGAAGCATTAAGAAATGATATAATTCTCACTGGAGTCTTTGGAAAGCAGAATATCCATATATGTAGCTGTGTTTTAGCCCAGACTGAGAGTGAGTTTATCTAAACATTTGACAAGATCCAAAAAAGCTCAGGCTTTAATGTCTCTATACAAAGGAGGTATTTTCATCTCACAATGTCCTTAACATTCACAGAATAAAATGTTGTAATAAGAGCAGCGGGGCTGCGTCCCCAACACCCCGGCCACTTGGCTAGCTTATGCCCGAAATAACAACACACAAACTGTATTCATTTAACTGCTTGACCCATTTCTATCTAGCCTCTTCTAGGCTAACTCTCGCACCTGGACTAGCCCATTTCTAGTAATGTGTGTAAGCACCCCAAGGTGCGCTTACCGGGAAGATTCTAACCTATGTCCATGTTGGGTCGAAAGCGGAGCATGGCGTCTCTGCTCCAGAGCAGAGCTGTCGAGTCTACCCAGGAAAGCTGAGCATGGCGTCTCTGCTCCAGAGAGCAGATCTGTCGAGTCTCTCCGGAAGCAGAGCAGAGTCTGACCTCACTTCCTCTTCCGCCCAGCATCCTATTCTGTTTATTCCACCCACCTATGTTCTAAGCTATGAGGCCAAGCAGTTGGTTTATTATAATTAACCAACTACCTTCCTCCATCAATAAAATAAATAAATTCTCTCATTTCTTTTGCACATCTGTTTCTCACAGAATGCTTACATTTACATAAGATTCACAATCACCTAAGTTCAGGAGACTGATTATCACAAAGTTCTCAGAAGACAAACTGCGACCATGTTGTCAAAAGGAATATGACCAAAACTGAGACAAA
>NW_026068292.1:190125-193412 GCF_014885135.2 Alexandromys fortis
AAAAAAAAAAAAAAAAAAAAAAAAAAAAAAAAAAAAAAAAAGAAGCAGGCAGTGTTGGCTCATGCCTTTAATCCCAGCACTAGGGAGACAGAGATTTACAGGGAGATTTCTGTGAGTTCGAGGTCAGCCTGGTCTACAGAGTGAGTTCCAGGGAAGGCTCCAAAACTACAGAGAAAAACAAACAAAAAAAGAAAGAAAATAGAGACTTGTGCTTTTTATTAATAAACTTTATTTTCTTCGACATTTCTTCAAATGCAGTTTGATTCAGCCCTCTCCAATCTTACTCTCCTATTCCTTCCTCTGCAGCCTTCTTCCCAAGAGACTTTCTTATCTGATAGACTATTGTTGCTGCTTTATTGCATTAATACTTGGGAATACTTCAGACAGTTAAAGCACCTTATGTTAGAGTGAAAGTATTATTTCTAATGTATGCTTTTTATTTCTTTGAGATTTTTACTCTGGAACATTTGGTTTTCTTCAGACTGCATTTTGTCTGCTGTTTTAAAAAGTATCAGAATTCTTCTTGACTAAACTAAATTAAAACCCCCTAATGTTTTTTTTTTCAAATTTGACAGAAAGTATTAACTTCTCACTACTTGATTCTCAAGAACTTTTCCTTATCGACTCCTATTGTTCTACTTTGCCAAAGACTAATTAGAAGTAGAGGTACAGTTGCATTTTTCACTTTCTTTATCTGTTTTTTTTTTATTTTAAAAATTGACTACTTTATTTTTTAACTTATTTTTGAACAGCTTTGTACATGAAGACATTCCCACTCAGACTCGCCTCTCTTCTACTCTTGTGTAGCCCAACTGTTTTCAATAGAAGCCAGTAGGATATTGTTTTCAAATGTCAAAAGTTACAAGGCATAAAATCCAAGTGAATTTCAATGTCTAAAACATTTACCTCTGTGAACAGTTCCTCTCAGCCCTTGAGTCTCATCATGCCTTCCTCGGGTTTGCAATTCTGAAGACTTACCAAATCTCACAGTTGCATAAGTGATCTCCTCATCACTCATCTTGATAGTAAGTAAAGTATGCTTTGTTTAAAACCTGACCTTGAGTGATTTCTAAAGAAAAAGTTAAAATTTCCACCATTAGGAAGTTACCTGGATCTGATGCTGCAGTGTGATAGGAAGGGGTGGGATCTGATTAACTTCTATAGCAATCCAAACATCCTAACAGGGACTGGCCTTAAATTCCACTAGAGGTGAGAAGTATTTGAAGATTTCTACTAAAGTCATTTATATTGCTATTAGTCACAGTAATTATTATCAGAAAATACAGAATGAATTTAAAATATACTAATAAGTTATTGTAATATTGGCACAGCCTATGTGTTCAAAATATTCAACAAATATAGAAATGTTAGGAAAAAATGGTACCACTGAAAAAAATCATTGAAAACTTTAACACTAACAATTCAAATAATGAAAAGTCAAAGCTTTCTGAATAAATAATTGTTTTTAGTTGTAAGTGTAGCCCTTAAAAGCAGGACCTTTCCCTGGCACTTAGCTGGCTTTTGGTAATCTGTTCCCCATGCTGGATTACCTTACCATTCCTCAAAGATATAAGGGGAGGAACTCCATTTTGCCTCAACTAGATGAGCCATGCTTTGTGCAAGCCCATGGGAGGCCTGTCCTTTTCTGAACGGAGAGGGAGGAGGAGTGGACGTGGGTGTAGGATGGAAAATGGGAGAGAAAAGAGAGAAACTGATTGATATATAAAATCAAATAAAAATTATTTTTTTAAATAAAAAACAAATAAAATTTTTCTTTAAATTTATTTACATATTTTGATAAACACAGAAGTATAAAAATGTTCTTACAGTTTTTTAAATTATACATGACTCTCAGAGTCTCTGAAAAACCACCTTAGAAACAGTATTTAAAGATTAATCCTGCAGATGACTAACATTTGCGGCTACAAGACACACATATATTTCTTGGGTTAAAGCCCAAACCTGAGTTGTCCAACCTCTCCACCCAGCCAAGGTCTACACATTCATCTCCAGGATCAGGCCTGGTAGATGCAAGAAAGTAGAGATGATCCTACAGAGTGATGTAACCCAGACCCAGAACGTGCTTTCATATCTGTGGCTCCTGTCTGAAAGTCTTCAGACGTGCTACAAATCCTGGAGTAACTGCTGCCACCAGGAAAGTAGAAAGGGGCATTGGAAGGGTGGTGTGTGACACCAATAGAGAGAAGCATAGCAGGATAAAACCTAAAGTTTAAATATCAAATCATTTTATGTACACAATAATTTTACATGTTATATTCAAGTATATAATGTTGCCGGATGAGCCTACATGAAAATAAATTTTGTCATTACGCTGCAGTCGTTAATGCCCATAATGAATTCAGTTTTCTTATTCCACTTTTATGTTTGTTTTAAGGATATAACTCAGGCAGTCAGTCAGGCATGTGTAGCATGTTTTACACACGGAGCCATCTTACCTGGCTCCTATTATGACTTCTTCAAGATTAATAATATATAAATATTTGATGCATTTAAAGAGTAGTAAACTCCAGAGATCCCTCCACCTTATTTTCTTAGCACACAGAAGTCTCTTCCCACTCAGAAAGAAAATAACTAACTAGTGCTGAGCTCCAGTTTTGACTTGCTGTTGGAGTCAACCAGATCAAACCCTGGCAATAGGACTTCCCAATCAATCCCGCTCTCAAGTCAAACCTTGTGAAATTCTCTAGAGTACAAAAGATCATGTGATAGAAATAAAACAAAAGCAGCAGTTACCTGTGATTCTGATGAAGTAAACCAAGCCCTGCAAGTGAGGGACAAGTTGAACTTTCTTCCCCGGCCAGGTCCTCTCAGAGCTCCAAGAGAAAAGGCAGAACTGAATCGCCTCTGAATGATACTCCAGCTCATGATTGTCAGCCCCTCCTCCTGATAGAAACTCATCAGGCGATGAATGGAGACAGAGACAGAGACCCACATTGGAGCACCGGACTGAAATCTCAAGGTCCAAATCAGGAGCACCAGGAGAGAGAGCACGAGCAAGGAACTCAGGACCGCCAGGGGGGCACCCACACACTGAGACAATGGGGATGTCCTATCTGGAACTGACCAAGGCCAGCTGGCCTAGGTCTGAAAAAGCATGGGATAAAACCGGACTTGCTGAACATAGTGGACAATGAGGACTACTGAGACCTCAAGAACAATGGCAATGGGTTTTTGATCCTACTGCACGTAGTGGTTTTGTGGGAGCCTAGGCAGTTTGGATTGCTCTTTGGGCTGAGGAGGGAGGGGGACTTGACTGGGGGAGGGGG
>NW_026068292.1:203643-239002 GCF_014885135.2 Alexandromys fortis
AAGAGACAGAAATCTTTAATTAATTAATAAAGAAATAAATAAATTTAAAAAAAAACAAACAACAACAACAAAAAAAGAAACTGCAAAGAGGAAACTGCATGAGGAAAGCTGATGCTGACAGAAGGGAAAGAACCAACATATCATGTCAGATGCTGCAAATCATATCCATAATCAATATTTGAAAGCTAAGGTGAACATACCTGTGAGGAAGTGAAACCAGTGTTTTTAGCAAAACCAAGAGTAGAGAGAAGTGACTGACATTCCCCCACTCTTAATTTTATAACAGGCTGTTGGAAAATTTCCCTTTTGTTACTATTGGAAAAGAAAACGTATTTCTTGTTTTTGAATTATGTTTATTATAGTTAAATGTGTTTTAAGATTCCTTTAAAGCACTCACTTTAAAATCACTCTGCTGTGAAACTCTTGCTGTATATTCATTTTTGCTTTTCATTCATAGAGAATGTTTACTGGGAATGTTGATGTCATTTTGTATGGAGGAGGTTGTTTTGTTTGTTTTTATGGGTTTTTTTTGCTTTGTTTGTTTGTTTTCTGACTCTTTGAGACAGGCTTTCTCTGTGTAACTGTTCTAGCTGTCCTGGAACTCACTTTTTTTTTTTTTTTTTTTTTTTTTTTTTTTTTTTTTTTTTTTTTTTCAAGACAGAGTTTCTCTGTAGTTTTGGAGCCTATCCTGGAACTAACTCTTGTAGACCAGGCTGGCATCAAACTCACAGAGATCCACCTACCTCTGCCTCCCTAGTGCCACCACCACCACACCTGGAACTCACATTGTGAACCACGCTGGCCTTGAACTCACAGAGATTCAACTGCCTCTAACTCTGGGTTTAAGGCACTTGTCACCACTTCCAGGCCCATCCAGAGAAGTTTTATTCATGGTGCTGGGACATCAAATCTAAGACACTGAGCATGCTCAGCAAATGCTTTATCACTTAGCTATAGACATAGACTCTTTGTTTTGTTTTGTTAGTTTTTTGATTGGTTAATTGTTTGGTTGTATTTTTTGAGACTGTTGTTATATTCATGCATGTAGCACTGTCTGACCTCAATTTCACAGTCCTCTCGATTTGTCTCTTCAGTGCTGGGATTATAGTTGCATAATACTCTTCCAATTTATACCATGTTTTTGATTTATATTTTCTAACAATCAGTTCACATTTCTACATTTCAAAAATATTGATGTACAACATTTTAAAACAATATACAATTATCAATCAGTTGTACATGGCATAAATTAATTAGAAATATCTACTGCTGAACATTCAAGTTGTTTTATAAGAGTTTGTTGTTGTTAGTTTAAAAACTACATGTGATATACTTTAGAACATACTTAGGCATTTTATGCATGAAGTCAAGGAATTAAAGTATATATATTTTTAAGGAACTCTGGTATAGATTATAATACTCCTTCTTATTCATTTATATAATCTACAATTTGGATCTAAAAACATTTAAAATTGATAATTTTAGACATGAGATAAGGTAAATTTTTCTTCATTGCAAGTTTTGCCCGTGGTTTGTGAATGATGATTTCTGGAAAGAAGCTGTATCAGCAAAGACTAATTTGCTGATTAAAACTACAATGCAGTGAAAATGTTGTGATGTTCTAGATCTGGAGGCTATTTACTTTATCACAGTCTATCTTTAGACCCTTTTTTGCCCACTGTGTCAGAACTAACATCCAGTGACTAATAGATAAAACATTCTTTGAAAGCAAGAAATTTCATCTGATGACCTATAGAAAAGCTTCCATCTTCTGTAACCATGTCTCTGATGTGGCCACCAATGTATGCTGAATTTGCCTTGATGTATAACTTTCTCTGTTCTGAATTATTTATTGACACAAAGTAACTAAATCTGGATGTGTAAATAAAGTTTTCTGGAATACACAGAATATGGAGTCAATGTGAACTCAGAAGGGCCTGCATCTTAGTTTGCCACAAAGCATAACTTTTTACCTGGAGAGAAATGAGTGGAAACACCTACAAGTACTTTGACTTTAGATAAATTCAATCGTTCACAAAGTCTTTGACCACAGCAATAGAGAAATAGAACTTCTTTTCAGGCTTGCTGTGATTATTTAACAAGATGTAAAAATAGATTTTGGTTTAGTTTTCTTTGAGGCAGAGTGTCACTGTGTACTCCTGGCTTGCTTGGAATTTGCTATGTAGAACTGGCTGTCCTCAAAATCAAGGCGATTGCCTGCCTCTGCTTTAAATGTGTTGGGATTAAAGGTATGAGCCACCACATCAGCTTCACAAATAAAAATTTTAATCATAACCTGGAAATGGATAGTACGCTTTCATTCAACATGAAACATTATATTTAAAGTCCAAAATTCCATTTATTCCTTACCACATAAATTTGAGCAAAAAACTGAATCTTCAAACCTGTTTTTTCACATGTTTATCTAGAGAGTGTGTCATCTAGTCTCTAGGGTTGGAATAACGGCCATCAGGAATACAGACAGAGGCACTTAGATTTCTAAAGAACATTTTTTAGGCTTTTCTATCCTGCGGACTTCTCTAAGCCACAGTATGGTCTAGGTTTTCTACCTGATTTGTCATAGAGTGAAGGTGTTTGGAAGAACAGGATGGGGATGTCAGATGAGCCAAAGAGAGGAACTGGGATCCACTGCTACTCTAAGAAATCCATGTTGTTGTCATCAGATCCAGGTATTTGTGTCACACTCCCATGGACATGTTAATGGTGCCAAGACCTTTTTCAATCCTTATTTCTGCTGAGCGGTCGTCATGCCGACAACTAGGACTAATCACAAGCAGGGCATGTTTCTTTATGTTTTCTACGTATTATATGCCTCCTCTAACATCAGGCAAAGTCTGTGAGCAAGAACACCAGATCATTATGACTGAAGCATGAACAGGAGATACCTACCAGTGTGCTTGATGAAGGAGTCAGCTAACAATAACTGAACAGAGAGTAGGATATTTTTTATTGTGGACATAGACAGGAGGAGGCTAAGTCAAAGAGCTGCAGTTTCCTCTGTGTACTGTACAACTAAGCTCTGAATTTCTAGGGAAAAAAAAGTAAAGTGTTAGTAAGCACAATTTGCATTAGAAGATAACATCACATCAGACATAACTGATAGACATTCCCACTGAGGTTCTTTGTTTAAAGTCCAGAACAAAATATGAAATATCAAAATTTACCTCATCAAATTAATAAAACAGATAATCAGAAACTTGAAGAAAGTCTTTGTTGCCTTGAATTTTGTATTCTAAATCCATTTTTTTTGCCTAAAAACCCCACACATACACACTCAAATATATATATATATATACACACATATATATATACATATATATTCATCTTTCTGTTTTGCTTGATGTAAATGCCTTTATTTGAGAAAGCACAACTGCCTGTTCCTTTATGTTGAGACAGACTTAATCCTAGTTAGACATCCAAACCTTCTAGTTGGATCCTTAAACCTTTGGCATCATTATTTTACTGCTATATGCTGTTCATCCTGTCCCAGACTGAGGTGAAGGGACACCTGCCGTAGCCACATTCTTACAGGAAGAATGGACTGATTCACTGTCTTCACCAGGAAGACTGCATGGTCCTGATCAGCTTCATGCCTCTTAGTATTTATGTTAAGGTAGCCTTTTCACAATACTGAAATATGGTAAACTTCACAGCTTATAAAAAAAACAAAAAAAAGAGCACGATTTTGAGATTTCCTGTGTCAGTAACCACCCCATGTGTCCTATTATCTACAATCATATGTGTTATAACTCTTTGCATTATCATGCCTACTCACATAGTCCTTGCTGGGGCACAAGCATTAAGAGTGGGGAGATGAGAAAGGTGCTTCGGGAACTCAGAGTGGGTTAGAGGATTCAGACAGATATCTGGGCCCTTCAAAACGCAAGGATAAAATTTACTTATGGAAAACATAGTTACACCAATCCATAAGGATTTTTCTCTTTTGTCCCTATCCTCTTACTATATCATAGTTCAGAGGAGAGACTATAAGTAGCTCTTTAATTCCACACTACATCATAGTTCAGAGGAGAGACTATCAGTAGCTCTTTAACTCCACTGCATCCTCAGTGTGTTGTAAGAGACCACTTGTTTGTTCCTGGCTGTTCAGCCACAAAATAATCACACAGAAACCATATTATTTGCAATACTCTTTGGCCAATAGATTAAGCATATTTCTGGCTAACAGATATCTTAAAATAACCATTAATCTGTGTTGCCATGAGGCTGTTCCTTACCGAGTGAAGTTCCAGCATCTGTATGTGGTGGAGTTACATGGCTTCTGTTGACTCCACTGTAGTTTACTTTTAGTTTTCCCCACCTAGCTCTGCTCTACCCTATCACAGGCTTAAAACTGCTTCCTCATTAACCAGTGGTATTCATAGGATACAGAGGGCAATCCCACATTATCTCTGGAGTCAGAAGATTCAGCTTATCCTCCTCAAAACACTCTTCCTTTTAATGGCTTCTGTTTGCTTCTGGTGAGTAGGCTGATTTAGTTAAGGATGACCCAGAACTAACTATGTAGACGAGACTGGCTTGGGCCCTTGATTCTCCTCCCTCCAAACTGTGAGTTCTGTGATTACAAAGTGAGCCACTGAATGCAGCACCAACTTTGGTCATGACAAACAGGGTACTAAGCAAAGACCTGCAATGTTCGAAGCCACCAGCTGTCTGAATACCTGACTAAATAAGCATCAAACAGTATATAAATAAATAATATAAACTCTAGTGGTATGACTTAAGTGAAAAAATAATCAGCAAATAGTTATTAGGTAGATAGGATGGCACTGTTCACAATTGTTACAAGATTATAATGTATAAACAGAAGTTTCTGTCCCTCCTGGTCCCACAGTCATTCAGTCTCAAAGAAGCACAGAGAAGCTTATATTAATTTTAAAATATTTGGTCTTTTAGCTCAGTGTTATTATTAACTAGCTCTTACAGCTTAAATTAACCTAATATAGGAAGTCATACAGCCAGTAGTTACCCTACCACTAGAGTGTGCCTTCTTATAAGATTTATGCCAATGTAGAATATGCATCCTGCCTCTTTTCCAGCTGCAGGATACAGTTTCTGATCTGTGTTCCAGCAGAGGATTCTGATTTGTGAGTCTACCCCTAAATAAATAACCGTCTAGTTCTCAATTCTGACCTAGTGTGGGATTTCGTCTAAGTATCGTTCTTCATCTGGAACCCATGTGGATTTAGACTACACACCTACCGGGTAGATGGCCTAGCCAGTCCATGGCCCAGACAGTCTCCCAACCCTGCCCACTTGGCTTGCTTTTACCTAAGCAGTTATTTGTAAAACTCCCACCACAGTGGCATTTAATGTGTGGCAACTTGGACATTTCCCAAGCACATGCACAACTGTCACATTCCCTGGCATGGTTTTCTGGCATGGTTCCTTGCCGCTTGGTGACTTGTGTAACTTTTGGTTTCTGCTCTCTACCCATGTGATCTAGGTTTCTTGTTCCATGTATGGAATTGATTTACTTGCTTTTAGTTTGTCGAGCAAAGCAATTTCCCAGTATTTAACCATTACCAAGGTGGGAAACTAATGTGGCTTGGAAACTAAAGCAGCTTAGGATCATTCCTGTCACCACCGTGACTCTGCAAATACATCAGCTGGACAATAAAGATTGCAGTTAAATGGATCACACAACAGGTAATTAATAAATCAATATGTCAGACTACATTAATATTGAAACTTTTAGTAACTTTTTTTGCTAAAACTATGGATTTTATTATGCAAGGCTGACATGGTTATGGTGATACTTCAATTTATTGGGTATTGGGACTCAGGATTTTCCTTCATATTCTATTATGAATGAAGAATATGACACTTTTAGGAATGATCCAGTATTGACAGATTAATAATGAACAACTAGTTGACAGCATTAATACCATCAAAAATCAAAAGTTACCTGAAAAAATTAATACTATTAAAAAGTCTAACATTAATTTGACAGACAAAATTGAATCCATATCTAAGGGTACTAAGAACTTATCTGAAATAATTCATACTGCTGATTTTGATTATCAAAATTTGTTAAAAAGTTATGATAAGTTAGCAGATAGTGTATCTCTCCAGGAAATCAATCTGCACACTATTCAAGTATTCATTCATGTCCAAGAATGAGATGTTATCTTTAAAGGAGAAACTTCAGACCTTGGAATTCACATGTGCAGAATGAGGACCAGAGACTAGGTGCCTCAATGAAATTACTAGAAATATATATATAGGCCAGGAAATTCAAGCTTTACAAAAGACAATAGTAAAAAGCTTTGAAATAATTGAGGAAATTATTGGAGCTGAGGAACAGGGAAAAAAGGACGAAGGACAGGATTCAACATTGCTAGTAGCTGTCAGAGATGACTTACCCAGGGTTTTAGCTTCCTACCCTGTAAACTACTCTCAAAAAACATCAAGTTCTAAAGGACTAAAACAATCCAAAGAAGGTAAATGGATACCTATAGGAATGATTGATCTAAATGAAGTTAAGCAAGCTGTTGTAACATATGGGAGATGATAAAGACATGGTCTTCTAGCATCAAAGCAATGCCACATGATTTGATTCAGTTAGTTTCAGCAGTCCTGGATGATGGGCCTCAATTAATGTTTAGAATTTATTTCAGAGAAGAAGAGGGACAAAGAGTACTCTCCCATGCTGCAGAGAAAATAACATAATGTAAGCCATATGAAACATTCTAAAAGTCCTTTGTTAACTGAATTTTTACATAACACAAGGATTCTGATATCAGAGTTCTAGATGATTACCAAAAAGAATTAAATATATATTCATACAGTGATGAGCAAAAATTAGCATAAGAAGTTTATTAATAATGGTTAAAACTTAGAAACACACCATGTATGGATGTGTGAATGACAAAATATTGCAGAAAATTTGAGTAATAGAAAGTGTTTAGTAACGAAAACAATGAATCACTAACCCCTGAAATAAGATTGAGTTAGATAAATAAAAATAATAAAAATTATAATAATAACAATAAAAGATGCAAAAATATGGAGCCAATCACAAATTTTTACTTAGTTTATGAAACTATGGAATGCTTAATTAATTTACAGTACAAGGGAACATACATCTGCTTACCTGGGCATAGGTTGAAAGGCCAAGGATTACAAAATAACTTTGGGTGGTAAAAGTAATTTTCCTGTTAAGTTTTTATTGTTATCTTAGGGTTTCTATTGCTACAATGAAACACCATGACCAAAACACTTTGGGAGGAAAGAAATTGTTTTGCTAACATTTCAAATAGCAGTCCATCAATGAAGGAAGTCAAGGCAGGCACTAAAACCTGGCAGGGGCCAGGAGGCAGAAGCTGACACAGAGACCACGTAGAAATGCTGGTTACTGAAAGCTCCCCATAGTTTGCTCAGCTTCCTTTCTTATGGAATTTAGGAACACTAGTCCCAGGACAGAATCACTCACAACCTGGTGGGACCCTCCCATCAATCACTAATCCAGAAAATTCCCTATGGGTTTGCATACAGCCAGATCTTCTTGAGGCACTTTCTCAAGTGAGATTCCTCCCCCCCGCCTCAGATCCACCTAACTTGTGTCAAGTTGACATACAATGAGTCTACACAATTGTTTTTAAAGAGCTGTACATAGTTTGTAATATTCACATTTCACGTGACTTAAACTGAGTGCATTTTGTTACATATATACTACAAGATAAATTTTGATAATTTTTAATGACAAGATAAAAACCAGACATCACAACTCAATAACAACTTTATATCTAAAGGACATTACAAGTGCAAGCATAGATGATAGTGAACATGAGCAAATATTGACAGTGATGTGATGTAGAAAACTGACAAATATGAATATGGGTTATAGAATAGATCATATTACTTGATAAATACTAAATATCTTAAGCTTTATAGTTTTAGTATGATGCTAAAAATGCTTGTCTCTAGAAAATATTTAAGTTTAGTGTTATTATTACCATCAACATTATTATTTTTATTCATGAGAAGTCTCACTCTGTAGCCCTTAACTACCTCAAACCTACTATGCAGTCTAGGTTGTACCCAAACTCATGTACCTGAAAGAAACTGAGTTTGAGTCATAACATCCAGTTGCCCTCAACTAATGTTACTGTATCTATGTGATCCCAACTTATAAGCGGGATAGAAAGAAAGAGAGAGGGAAAGAGAGAAAGAGACAGAGACACAGACACAGACAGAGACAGAGTGAAAGAGAGAGAGAGAGGGTGAGAACACATAAGGACTATAGATGGGTGTATGAGCTCCTTAAACTCTCCAGGCCACTATTTGTCAAATCTGGAATTATTTTACAGCAAAGAAATGTTTATTTAAAATAAATTCTACATTTAAAAATAACAAGCAATAATCAAACAGCTAACAAACAGAAATCCACAATTGCATCCTACTTCTTAATTGTGATGCCAGAACAGTGAGAATAAAAATGGATTATCCTAGTGAGAAGAAGATGTGTGCCTTGTTTTTTTAAGTTTCCATATTTGGATTCATATCTCATTCAGGAAACAAAGAAAATGATTTCTCAGAGCTTGGATCAAGTGACATTTATTCTCCAGATATAAGCTGTCATGTTTAAATGAAGTGAGATGGCTTCTGCTGTGTTAAGTTAGGTTTCAGAAGAATATTGCTTCACTTTTTCATCCAATAATCTGTTTGCTCAGGTGACCGAGTCCTGTGGTTAAGACACTAGTCATTAAGTAGTCTTGACTCATCATATGAAACTAAGAAAGATAACAAAAGTTCCAATTTTACTTTTCCTCCCTACTGCACACTAAGTGAGGGAATTTATCATATCTGTTTTCACAGATGCAGGGGTAGATTCTCCCACAGTCATAGGGATTTATGCCTTTAAAACTGAAAGTTGCACAGCCTCCACTTCTCTGTAATGATTTCACTGTCATCAAATCACTGTAAAACAAAACATATAATTGGTAATTATTAAAATTTGAAGCATATATTGATATAGTCAATGATTTTAAAAATAAAGTTTATTGGCCAAATTATAGTATATAGAATCAACTGTAGGAATTTTACTAAAGGTTTTTTGTTTTTTATAAACTCATGAAAAATGATCTTAGGCTGAGTGAATGAAAGCCATTGTTATCAAGCCTGACTACCAGAACTTAGCCCTGAGATACCACACAGTAGAAGCAGAGAAGTGACTTCTCTGACTGTCTTCTAACTACAGATGTGCTGTAACATGATCACACAAATGCACATACATTCACATAAAAAGTAATAAAAAGCAAACATAAAAATCATTTCTTAATCATAATTCTACTCTTTATATATTCCACACTGTTAACTTTTTATCATGAACTAAAATTAAGTTTTAGGATCACTACAACATAATTTTGCACTAAAGTTCAATAAAGACATTTAGACGCACGCTTTTAATCCCAGCACTCAGGAGGCAGAGGCAGTCGGATCTCTGTGAGTTCGAGAGCAGCCTAGTCTACAGAGCTAGTTCCAGGACAGGCTCTAAAGCCACAGAGAAACCCTGCCTTGAAAAAACAAATAATAATAATAATAATGACATTTAGAGAACAAGGAAAAATTAATGACAAAAGGACAAGGCGTCATGGCCTGAGCAACACAGAGTTTTAAGCAGGCTAGCCTGATGAGAATGTGTGTCAAAGAATAACTGAAAGAGACTGAAATCTACAGAACTCTATGGAGCTGTGAGGACAAGCTAATAAATTATTCAGCAAAAGATTATCTTCCTTGAGCCACAGATTTAATCTAGGTGGGAAAAGAGGATTTAGATTTGCCCTGGGAATGGAAAAAAAATAGATGAAACTACATGACCTATGAATCATAGGACAGGTAAGCTACAGTAGGAGTGAACAAAAAAGTTAGTTAGCTAGGAGGTATGATTATGGATGATGTCAGTAAAGTATATTTGTTGAACATGGTCAAAGAGGAAAAGACCCAGTAGACATTTTGTATTCACAAGACACACGTGGAGCACATGTTCTGCATCATGAGCTCTTTCTTTACCTCTATGACCACTAGCCAAGAAACACAAGTTAATCTCACAGCTTCTCACTAGGTTTATTAGAAAATGACATTTATACAGGTGTCCAGGCTACTGCATATTTCCATTAGTGATAGTGCTTATGGAAGTCACAGAAACCTTCTGAATACTAGATTTCCTCACTGAAGCATCATGTCCTGCCCTAGTTACCACACCACCATTTGCAGATAGACACTAAAACAAAATCTCACACTAGCTCAGAATTGAGATAATAAAGGGTTATTTATTTAGGGGTAGACCCACAGATCACAGTCCTCTGATCGAATGGGAAACAGGAGTCTTATCCAGCAGCCAGAAGAGAGAGTAACCTTGCACTTTTCATTGGCATTTATACTTTAATAGGCCAGGCCCAAAGGCTACTGGCTGTAGGAATTCCTACAGCACCCATTAGTGAACAGTTTTGCTGCATAGTCAAGGTCTACAAAGGTCTCTTAACCTGGGTACAGGCATTCTTCCAACCTCTGGCACCTCACTCTAAATATTACCATCTGCCTATTTCAGTCTGTACTGTGCTGTATGATACAAACAAATTCATTAACTCTGTGGCCATACATGGTGAACACTAATCCTCAATAAAATACTGGCAAACCGAATCCAAGAACACATTAGAAAAATTATGATGATGTAGGCTTCATCCCAGAGATGCAGGGCTGGTTCAACATATGAAAATCTATCAATGTAATCCATCATATAAATAAACTGAAAGAAAAAACCATATGATCATTTCATTAGATGCTGAAAAAGTGTTTGACAAAATCCAATATCCCATTATGATAAAGGTCTTAGAGAGATTAGGGATACAAGGGTCATACCTAAATATAATAAAAGCTATGTATAGCAACTCGACAGCTAACATCAAATTAAATGGAGAGAAACTCAAAGCCATCCCACTAAAATCAGGAACACGACAAGGCTGTCCACTCTCCATACCTTTTCAATATAGTGCTTGAAGCTCTAGCAATAGCAATAAGACATCAAAAGGGGATCAGAGGAATTCAAATTGGAAAGGAAGAAGTTAAACTTTCATTATTTGCAGATGATATAATAGTGTACATGAGTGACCCCAAAAACTCCAGCAAAGAACTCCTACAGCTGATAAACACCTTTAGTAGCGTGGCAGGATACAAGATCAATTCCAAAAAATCAGTTGCCCATCTATACACAAAGGATAAGGAAGCAGAGAGGGAAATCAGAGAAGCATCACCTTTCACGATAGCCACAAATAGCATAAAATACCTTGGGATAACTCTAACCAAGGATGTGAAGGATCTATTTGACAAGAACTTTAAGTCCTTGAAGAAAGAAATTGAGGAGGATACCAGAAAATGGAAGGATCTCCCTTACTCATGAATAGGGAGGATAAACATAATAAAAATGGCAATTCTACCAAAAGCAATATATAGATTCAATGCAATCACCATTAAAATCCCATCGAAATTCTTCACAGATCTTGAGAGGACATTAATCAACTTTATATGGAAAAACAAAAAACCCAGGATAGCCAAAACAATCTTATACAATAAAGGAACTTCTGGAGGCATTACCATCCCTGACTTCAAACTCAATTTTATCCCTTGAGAGGTATAGATAGGAATAGCAGAGCTATCATTTATGGAGGGACGCTTCATAGAGAAAAAAAAAACAAAATTAATAACAATGATTTTAATCTATTTGCTTTAAACATATCAATACACCCTATAAGGCCATTAGTTTTCTGACAAACTCTGTTACAGCCTAGCCACTGTTGTGACAGCTTGGCCCCATCTGTAACAGCCTGTTTGAGAGAGTCCTTGAAGAAAAGAAAGGAAGCTATTTTCCTGCATATTTGGAACCTAACTCTCACTCTGTTGGGGCCACATTTAGAACTGAAGTGAGCCAGACCTGGCATGTTTCTAGACACTGAATGAAAGGTTCCTGAGAAAGTTACCACTGTGGAATCTACTGTGCTTCAGATAGTTTCTGCAGCTGCTGAATAGAAACTCTGGAAATATCACAAAGGAAATGACATCAAGAACAAAATCCACAGAAACAGTACATTAAACCTAAAGAACTTCAGACACTAGGATTACCACCTAATGTGTGTAAAATAAGTATGGTGGATATCTTTAAATAGAAAAGGGACAGGACAGGCACTTGTAGTCCCAGCAACTGAGAGATGGACATATAAGGATTAGGTTTTCATGGCAAGTTTTGATGACATGAACATCTATTAAAAACAAAAAATAAAAATAAAAATGATTTTTAGATGATATAAAAGCCAACTTAAATGTATAACTAATTATTAAAGTTATTTATGGAAAAACAAAGATTTCCTAGGGGAGAAATTTCAGTATTTTATACTAAAAGCATCAGTAAGTAGGAGGAAAGATAAGTATGTGATATGAAAATAGAGGGGAATTTTCTGAGGATTAAGGAAACAAATAGGAATACTACGGGGGGTATAAAGGATGGAAGAATCAGGGGTAGAATCAACCAAACTAAAGATGTACAAAATGCCTATGGATACCCACTTGTTAGTAAGCTTGTAGCTGACCAACATAAAACAAACTCCACATTTCTATGGTGGTTCAGGGTTTTTTTTTTTCATTTTTTTTGCATGCATTTGTTATTTGTCTTTTTTCTCTGATTAGGTTTTTTTTTTTGCTTTATTTGATTTTCATTTTTGTTTTTATTTTCGGAATAAAGAGAGAGAAAGAACATTAACTTAGGGGGATAGGTAGGTGTGGAGAATCTGGGAGGTCTTAGAGGTGGGAAATCTGATCAAAATATATTCTCCTGAAAATATAATTTAAAATCAAAATGTAACTATATAAAAGACAGTCATAGAGAACATGAGTTTTAAATGAAAATCAAAGTACAAGGCAGGAATTACTGGTCAGAGAGATCACAGATATGTCCAAAACAATACAGGCCATTGCTGCTGTTCTTGGTGATCCAACATAATTAAATGGTAAGACCCTAATACAAACAAACAAAATGAAACAAACAAACAAAAACAGCACACACTTTGACATCAGGACTTAGATAAATCAATCTCAAGCCAATCAAGAAGCATCTTCTCTTGAGCAAGCATTCAAATGGTCAGAAAGTGCTTTGCAGGCTTCAGAGGGAGAAAAAATATGAATGTCTTACCCAGTGCTGGACCCTACATGTCACAATTCTGACCTGCAAGGCAAGATGTGCCCCCATGGAATTATCATTATAGAATGAGTAATTGCTTTCTTATTGGCCCTTTGGTCTTTAACACATTAGAGATATAATGTTCAGCATTCAGTATTGTAATCTAAATGAAAAGCTCATATTGGGGAGGTCACACAATTGCATTGCTAAGTGGTCAAATGGTCAAATTGCAGCTCCGATATTTCAGTTTATGCCCTAAAGCAGGACTTCTCTCAACCTTCCTCAGAGAAGCTTCTTTATATAGTGGGCAGTACGGAGTGGCAGAACTGCTCAAAGTGTGGAATAGGTGAGAAAATGTGCATAGATCTATGGCGATGTATTCATCAATCTCCTCCTGGCAACCACAAATACTCAGGCAATATCAGTGAAGAGGAAGTGGAAAAATTTAAGAACCAGCTGATGTTGAAAAGCTCTGTGAAATGCTGCCTTCTGGACTTTACATGACTATGAAATCACAAACTCAGCATTTGTGGTTGTCTATATGCAACCTGCACAGGGTTAAGCCAGCTAAAATTACAGTATAGATGGGGAGCTGCTCTTTACCCTTTAGTGAATCATTATTGTTAGCTGAAAGCTGTTGGAAATGGAAGACTCACTCTTTATTGGGAGTGTGGCTACTGCTTGGGTTGCTTGCTCCAGTGATTGTTCTATAACCATACAACAATGTACAGTATTAATCAAGAAAACTTGAGTTACAGGTGACTACTTTAGTGTTCGGTCAGGGAAAGGTTGAGAGGGCAAGCAGGGGATGAATATGACCAAATTTCATTCTGTATATTATAATATTTTCAATAAATATTATTAAGAAAATTAATGAGAAGCATTCTACTAGAATGAAAATAACCTTTGATCTCATTATACACTATAACACTTTGAAATGGAAATTATACATTAACACATTCTTATATTTATAAATAATAAACAATTATATACACTAACTACAAAAAAGTCAAGGGAAAGTTTTAGATACTCATACTCATTGTATCTGTCAGCATGATCCAAACATATCATGTCTTCTTAAGCTTTTTATTTGCTTCTGATCTGCACATCATAGAACATACAGTCCTAATGAGTGTTCAGTATTACACTACCATCAGTCATCCTCTAGACCATTCCTCTTACCTGTCTAACGCTTGATCAAAATATGTGATATGCATGTTGTTCTTACACATGAGTTCCACAGAAAATGAGCAAAGCCTTGTAAAATGAGAGAAATGCCTTTGCCCACATTTAAACAGGTGTTTCAGGAGGACTACTTGTTCATTCTTGCTGCTTAGGTCCGAAATAATCACATAGAAACTGTATTAATTAAATCACTGCCTTGACCATTAGCTCTAGCTTCTTATTGACTAACTCTTATATTAATTTAACCCATTTCTATTAATCTGTTTATTGCCCTGTGACAGGGGCTGCTTACCAGCTAAAGTTTGCAGCATCTGTCTCCAGTGGCTCCATGACTTTTCTCTGACTCTGCCCTTATTTATCCCAGCATACAGCGTAGCTTCCTCTGCCTAGTTATATTCTTCCCTACCATAGCCTCAGAGCAGTTCTTTAGTCATTAACCAATAAAAGCAACATATAAACATAAGAACCTCCCACATCATTTCCTCTTTTCTGTTTAAACAAAAAGGAAGACTTTAACTTTAACATAGTAAAATTACATACAACAAAACAGTTATCAAGCAAGAATTATAGTTATAATATTTATATCTATTTTATCTTTTATACTAACTAAGGAAAACTATAAGTTCTTCAACTCCATCAATGACTCCAAAAGAATATAATATTACCTAAGTAAACAATAAGTTCATTGTAAGCAACTTTCAAAACACTAGAATTGACAGTGTTTTGACATCTCACTACCTGGACAGTCACCCAAAGTTCTTCTGTATTGTTGGGACATCCATCTTCGGCCTACTAGCTCATAGTATCCAGGAGACTTTTCCATGATGCAGGAAATTTCAAAGACATTTGCACCTATATTGGCAGTTTGTCATTTTCTTCTGTGTCCTGTAGAATGTCTAGCAGACTCTTTTATGAAGCAGGAACTCCAAAGGACGATCCCACCTTTAGACAAGTTGAACAGTCATCTCTCTATGGGTCTTGCATGTCCAGTTTATCAAGAAGTCCAGGAAAAAGCAGTTTCTTGCCCAAATGGCTAACCAACTTCATAAGGAGCCTCTTCAATGCCCATATTCCTTTTGAAGTACATTGTGCTGCCAGAAGCAGATGTGTCTCATTGTCATGCAAAGTCTTAAGTTCTTAAAACTTTTTATATGCCATATTCCGTAGTCTTTGAAAGGTTTGAAGAACACATATTTATCTGAAATACATCTCTGTATATCTATAAAACCTAATTAACATGACTACAAGCTTGACTATTATAAATGATTATCTATTAACTTATACTTCCTAATTATGCATTACATTTTTAAATGAGCTACACAAACACAATACCTTAATCAAGATCAGAAATACATAAACATATAAAAAATTGACCATAAATTTGAGTCAATAAATCTAGAACCATACCAATGCAAATTATTCATATCAATATCAAACAGGGACTGTGCTTTCATTTCTCAGATGCCCAGACACAATCTCACAGAAACTATATTAATTATAATACTTGTTTGGTAATGTCTTAGACTTTGTACTGATTAGATCTATTAAATTAATGCATTTCTATTTGCCTGTGTATTGCCAGAAGGCTATGGGTTACTGTTGCAGCATTTTACTCCTTCAGCAGCTACATGGCATCTCTTTCTATCTCTGTTCAGATTTCCCACATGGCTTTACTCTGGTAAGCCACTGACCAAAATATCATTACTCATAACTAATAAAGGCAATACATATAGAAGAGGACATCCTATATCACCCACAATCCTCCCAACTCATATACCACTGTTAGAGTGTGAGTGTTCAGGAAACTCACAGGTTAGATGTGCCATTGTCAATCCATTGCCATTTGATATTTCTTGCACTATACGACAATCCAATCCAGTGATTGTTTGGAACAACTTTGTCCTGAAGGAACTTCTATAAAGGAAAAAACATATCTGATGATAAAATTTCTACTGTTTCAGAGAAAGAACAACATAATACATCTTAGGTATTTTTATGTCAGTTCTCTGTTGTCCTTTCCTCCAATCTATAGACGTTCATTTTTAAAGTAATATCTCACTAGTGGCTAATTTATGCCAAACCGATCAATTGCATAATTTGTTTTTAAAAGAAATCAGGTATCTAAAGATAATGGATTCATGAAATGATTTGTGACTGTGTTTCTTAGAGAAAGTCTCACTGTGTAGCCAAGGCTGTGCTTGAATTCACAATTTCCCTTATTCAGACCCCTAAATGAACATGGCATACCAGCTCCACATGTAATTCTGAAATTATGAAAGTATTCAAATGCATCTTTGACTACAGTCAGTTTTTCCAATGAGACATGTTTGGATAAGGGTAGCCTAGAGGTTACAGGAGTGGCCAATCAAAGCTGGTCCACCCTTCTATCCTAAACTACCTGGAGTACCAGGACCCACTTGCTGGAGCACCAGATCCCCAGAGACCTAGGATAGAATCAGACAACTGGAGAAAAAAAAATGTCAATGTAATAATGCCTAAAATATTTAAAATACTCAAAGATTGATTCCTATCCCAATTATTTTCAGAAAGGCTTCATCCAGCAACTGATGGAAAAAGAGACTGAGACCCTCAGCCAAACATTAGACCAAGCTCCTGCTAATGAGAGGGAGAGGGAGGAACCAAAGGGATCAAGGACTTCAGAAGAAAAATCATAGAATCAATTACGCTTTACCCATGAAAGCTCACAGTGTCTGAAGAGACAATAGGGGAGCCTGCATAAGACTTACGGGATTCTTTATATGGGGCAGTTGTGTAGCTTGGTCTTCTTGTGGGACATCTGACAGTGGGAGCACGGGCTGTCTCTAACTCTGTTGCTTGGCTTTGAGACTCTATTCTTTATATTGGTTCACATTTTCCACAGAATTTTTCAAGTTTTAGATAATTTATTTGTTTTTTTTACTTCCTGTCTGCTGTTTTCCCTTTGACCTCTCCTCCCAACCTCTCCCGGCATTTCCTCCTGACTTTTACCCCCAATCCTTTACCACTCTTTTTCTGTTCAGCAAAGAGTAGGCTTTCCATGGAATCAACAAAAAAATGGGCATACCAAATTGCAGTAGGAACAGACAACCCTATCCCCTCCGTATTAGGACTGGGAAATGTGAAATGCTGTGCATTAAACTCCATGCTTCAGAGAGGAAGCCATTCTGTGGTAGAACTTGATGAGGAGATAATCTAAAAATCATATGCCAAAATATATTTAGTAATTTTGGTACATTAAATATTTCCAAATATCTTCTCTCATCATGACAAAGGCTTCAAGCTGATCCTAAAACTCTTTCTCCAGAAAAATATCCTCTGTGTATTTGGATACATTTCTTTAGTAACAAATGTAAACAGAAAATGTCAGAACATTGATCATTTTGTTCTTTTAAATACTCATTTCTAGAGATAAATATCATTTTTGAAATATGAGAATATTATAAAGTAAATATTTTGGCCAGATTCCATGAAAATCACAATGGGACTAACTAGTTAAAATCATTTATTAAATGGATCTTATATAAGTTCCATTTTGGAATTGGGCCCAGAAGTTACTTAATTTCTCGATTGTCATCTAATTGCACATTTCAGACAGTCTCACATCTGAACTCCAAGGAGCAAGCACTAAGTTCCAGGTAATGGTGTAGCTGGCACTCTGGAAATAAATAAATGTCAGTTACTGGATATTCTATACCAAAGGGTTAAACTTATTCAGGGAAAACATGATTTTCTGAGGGATTCTCTAGCAGATTCTTGAGAAAGGGAGGAGATTACAAAGATGCAGTTGTCTCTTAATATCGACTCTCTTTGTATAAAACCCTGTGTCCTGACAGTAAGGCAGGAGCAAGAGTGAGTTTCTGGGGAGACTCTTACTGCAGTTTTGGTCACATTACTGTCAAACCATATACAGTCTTGAAGGTTTTACTTTCAAAAACATGCCAGCACTCAGTATGCCACTATTCAAGGGTTAGAGACACACTCCCAGAGAATTGATTAGCATAGAAGAGTCTACGGTACCAGTTCATCATCATCGTCTATCTTCAAAAGTGACAAGCTGCAGTTTTGGCAGGTCTGTTTACATCCACTCCAGTGTTTATTGTCCATTATGAAATAACATTTTATGCCAGAGCAGAACCAGTATCCGTCAACATATTTGCCTACAACAGAGAAGGTGAATAACTAAACTTCACATTTTCTGGCATACTGTTATCAGAGAAATGCATTAAGCCTCTATAACTAAGAAAAGTATCATGGCTATCAGAAATTGAGATTCTAACATGCAGAGAGACTCCTGTACACCCATGCTTTATGCAAAGCTCTTTATATGGAAATAGCTGATGTGTCCATTGTGGATAAATCAGAACAAAAATTATAGCAGATGAACACAAAGGAATAATGTTTATCCTTGAAGGGTAAGTAAATCAGCTGGGCATGGTGGCTTATGCCCATATACTGAACACTCCAGAGAGTGAGACAGGAGGGTCACCAGCAGTTTGAAGCCAGCATAGGTTAAGTAGTGATGACTTCCATACCAGCCTTGGTGAGAAAGTAGATTCTAAGACAGCCTGGGCTACAGAGCCTCAACACCTCAACACGACCAATACAGATGAGGACCACTGTGGCAAACATAGATGAACTTGAGCATGGTGTGCAAAATGAAACAAACCAGGCCTAAGACCAAATTTTATGACTCAACTCAGATGAGTGTTCTAACACAGTCCAAGTCTAAGAAAGAGAGCTTGAGGGTGGAGAACAAACACTGGCTGTTCAAAGGTTGTTACAAGGATGACAGAATTCTATAACCCTGGGCCCACACTGGTTCACACATACTGTTCATTTAAAGTTGTGCTGTGCTCTATGTTTGATGCTCTTATTTTTAGAGTTATAAGAGACATATGAGAGAGCTTGTGAAAGTGATAGTCTGTTCTGATTATGTTGATGCATTCAATGATATGTCCACATACCCAAACATGTCAAGTTGAAAACAATGAATTGTGTCCAGTTAGTGTAACAACAAAACCTCAATACAATTATTTTGTTTATTGAGGGGATGGGAAGTTCCATGGTCAGTTAACAAACTTTATCTCCAGTCTTTGTTTTCCTATGAAGCGGTATCACTCTGTAGCTCAGGCTGGCCTGGAATTTGTTGAGCTACACAGACTGTTCTCAAATTTACAGTCCTTCTGCCTCAGCCTCCTAAGTATAGGAATTACAGTGTTAAACTATCATTTACAGATGACAAAGGTTTTTTTTTTTTTTTTAAAAATTAATGATACAAAATGGTTTTCATGGGTCTTGGATACTTCAAAGATATTTTTGGAGCTTTTTGTTTTCTTTACACATATGTTACAATATAGCAATTTTAAAGCTATCTTCTGTCCTTGCATAATAAAATTGTTAACCCTTACTACTATAGCAGAGTAAGTTCATATGCAAAAGCTCTTTGTAAACTCTAAATTCTGAACAATTATTTAATAATTATTGATCAGTTGAATCAATAAACAATAACCAGTCATGATGCAAAATAAAAAACTTTCCTCACAACACTTGATATGTGTATCTTTTAAGTGTCATTAATAGAGTTACTGTTAGAAGTGCATAAATGTGACCAGCCATGGTGAAACTCTCATTTGAGCTTCAAGGAGGATATGAGGATATCTTAGTCACAAACAGGCCAACTTTCTCATAATAAGACAGAAAAAAAAAACCACACACATTGTTATTTCTGTGACTGTATCTACCTAAGTGCACTATGATCATTTTAATAAAAATATTTTGTAAATACACTCTTAATAAAAACTTCATGTTCTGACAAAACAGAGTTGGATACTCAGATTTTCCCATAAATAAAAATGACCTGAATTCTTGGCTGTGATGAATTGTAATTCATACACAGGGAGCAGTAGGAGCATCCGATGACCCCTGAGTTCTAGATATTATAAGATTATCCTAATCCAAACAAGGATTTCCAGGGTTCTTTACCACTACATAAAACCTCAATCATTAACCCACAGATTACCAGTGTTAAAAGGACTTCAAGTCTTCTGGAGAAGAATCAATACAAAAAAGATGAAATACTTTATTCAAGATCCCCTCCATACCTGTGAACTGTATGAAATCTAAAACTTTAGTTTCCCCACAGCATCTGTTCTGTTCTCTGTTGGAGTCAAGTGCCTTCTGATGTTTGAAGTCTTCAAGCTCTCTAGATTTATTTCTCAGCATTTCTTTCGTCAGGGAGTTGGTACTTTGCAGGGTATAATACTGTTGAGTGAGGTTGTTTAGAGTTTTCTGAAGTTCATGTTTGCTTCCACTATACTGAGAAACTAAAATTAATAGCATATATAACACCAAAAAATGCTCATATGAAATAAGTATTAAAATCTAAGATTAGAGAAAAAACTTCATTTTTATACCAACATATGTCATTACTTAATTTGTACTTTAAAGTTAAGAAATTAACATATCAATTGACTATAGAAATTGAAATATCAACTTCTCTATGTCAGTAGATAGACTATAGTTCTATCAGCAATTTCAATATAAAATAAACGATAGGTGTACAGCTGAAGGAAACTGTAGTGGAAACACCATACCTCCCAATTACCTCACATTTTAACACCACAAAACTTACAAATAAAAAACTAAGTAAAACATTCAGTGAACACTTAACACAACATGAAAATGTGAATGAAGACGCATTAAGAAATGATACAGTTCTCACCGGAGTCTTTGGAAAGCATAATATCCATACATGTAGCTGTGTTTTAGCCCAGACTGAGAGTGAGTTTCTCTAAATACTTGACAAAATCAAAAAAGCTCAGGCTTTAATGTCTCTGTACAAAGGAGGTATTTTCATCTAACAGTATCCTTAACATACACAGAGTAAAATAAATAAATGCTCTCATTTCTTTTGCACATCTGTTTCTCACAGAATGCTTACTACATTTACATAAGATTCACAATCACCCTCAGGAGATTGACTATCACAAAGTTCTCAGTAGGCAAACTGCCACCACGTCGTCAAAAGGAATATGACCAAAACTGAGACAAAATGAGGCAGCTCCTAACAGCCACAGAGTTAATAGGATAGGTATGTAAGAGAACCGGATACTGTAGCATCAGAAAGAAAACATTCAATGTCCAGAACTATGTGGCATATCCCCTATTATAGACAGGACAATGGACAGTGTTAATGGCATAAGTAGTGTCTAAAGTTATTACTTAGGCAGAAAGGCAAAGAAGATGTTTATCAGTTACTCACCATATGCCACCAACACTGTGACGGCCACCAGAAGGGAACAAAGGATTCCCAGAGATATTGCAATGAGGTACCTGGGGACTACACACTCTTAAATAAACAAAACAAAGCAAGAAAATTATCACCATGAAAAGAGCACATCCTTTAGCTAATTATAATTTTGCATAACATGGCCTCTAAAAATTTTACAGAAGTCCATCTTACAACCTGACTGAACATGTGCTTTCTAAATTGTAGATCTCTCCCTAAAATTTACCTACTGTAGAGATGTTACATTTGCGAAATTTCACAGGATTTCAAACTTGTTTTCACCTTTAGCTTTGTATTCTCAATTCTCTGTCTCAGCCTAGAAGCAGCTGGATGGCAGACATGTGCCCTTCCTTCCCCAGTTCTACAGGATCAAAAGTGCATCCTTCAAAAGTCACTGGAAGGACAGACACAGTCCAAGTAGAAGACCCCAAACTGGAGCGAGCAGTCCACCAAGTGAGCATAACTGAGGATGAGGAGGAAGGAAAGAGGGTTGATGTTCTTGAGAACTGTAGAGAAGCTTGGTAGATGGGAGCTGATCTGTACACAGGCTCATTCTTAAAGGAGCCTAAATTTAACTCTCTCCTTTCTTTCCTTAAATCCAATCTTCTTCAGAGAATACTGAACACTTTTGTGTATCTGAGGTTTTGGAAACAAGAAGCCATGCAGCTGATTATCACCTGGTAAAAGAAGTAAAGACTCTCAGCTGGAGTCAATTTGTGACAGTGTGAGCAGACTGCGTACAGAAAAAAAATAATAATAATAGAGCCGGGCAGTGGTGGCTCATGTCTTTCATTCCAGCACTCGGGAGACAGAGGCAGGTAGATCTCTGTGAGATCGAGGCCAGCCTGGTAGACAGAGAGAGTTCCAATGGAGGCTCCAAAACTACAGAAAAACCCTGTCTTGAAAAACAACAAAAGAAGAAAGGAAAAAGAAAATAAAGACTCCTGCTTTTTATTAATGAACTTAATTTTCTTCAACATTTCTTTAAATGCAGTATGATTTAGTCCTACCCACCCTCACTACCCTCTCCTATCCTCCTCCTCCTCTGCAGCCTTCTACCCAAGAGACTTTCTCATCTGATGGACTATTGTTGCTGCTTCATTGTATTAGATCTTGGGAATGCTTCAGACAGTTAAAGCACCTTATGTTAGAGTGAAAGTATTACTTCTAATCCATGCATTTCATTTCTTTGAGATTCGGTACTCTAGAACATTTGGCTTTCTTCAGACTGCAGTTTGTCTGCTATTTTTAAAAGTTTCAGAATTTTTCTTCACTAAACTAAATTAAAACCTCTTAATTTTTTTTTTCAAATTTGACAGAAAGTATTAACTTCTCACTACTTGATTCTCAAGAACTTTTGCTTATTGATTTCTATTGTTCTACTTCGCCAATAACTAATGAGAAGTAGAGGTAGAGTTGCATTTTTTCAGTCTATCTGTTTTTATATTTTAAAATTGACTACTATATTTTTTAACTTATGTTTGAACAGTTTTGTACATGATGACTTTGCCACTCCCACTCACCTCCCTTCTACTCTTGTGTAGCCCAACTGTTTTCAATAGAAGCCAGTAGGATATTGTTTTCAAATGTCAAAAGTTACAAGGCATAAAAACCAAGTGAATTTAAATGTTTAAAACATTTACCTCTGTGAACAGTTCCTCTCGGCTCTTGAATCTCATCCTTCGTTCCTCTGGTCTGCAATTTTGAAGACTTACCAAATCTCACAGTTGTGTAAGTGATCTCTTCATCACTCATCTTGATAGTAAGTAAGGTATGCTTTGCTTTAAAGCCTGACCTTGAGTGATTTCTAAAGAAAAAGTTAAAATTTCCACCATTAGGAAGATACCTGGATCTGATGCTGCAGTGTGATAGGAAGGGGTGGAATCTGATTAACTTCTATAGCAATCCAAACATCCTAATAGGGACTGACCTTGAATTCTACTAGAGGTGAGAAGTCTTTGAAGATTTCTATTAAAGTCATTTATATTGCTTTTAGTCACAGTAATTATTATCAGAAAATACAGAATGAATTTAAAATATACTAATAAGTTATTGTAATATTGGCACAGCCTATGTGTTCAAAATATTCAACAAATATAGAAATGTTAGAAAAAATTGGTACCACTGAAAAAAATCATTGAAAAACTTTAACACTAACAATTCAAATAACAAAAAGTCAAAGATTTCTGAATAAATAATTGCTTTTAGCTGTGAGCCTAGCCTTTAAGCACAGGACCTTTCCCTGGCACTTAGCTGGCTTTTAGTAATCTGTTCCCCATGCTGGGTTAACTGTCCATTTCTCAAAGACATGAGGGGAGGAACTCGGTCTTGACTTAACTAGATAAGCCATGATTTAAGCAAGCCCATGGGAGGCCTGTCCTTTTCTGAAAGGAGAGGGAGGAGGAGTGGATGTGGTGGTAGAATGGGAAAGGGGAGAGAAAGGAGGGGAAACTGATTGGTATGTAAAATAAAAGAAAAACTACTATTTAAATAAGAAAACAAATAAAATTTTCTTTAGATTTAGTTACATATTTTGATAAAAGCACAAGTATAAAAATGTTCTTACTGGTTTTTAAATTGTACATGGTTCTCAGTGTATCCGAAAAACCACCCAAAAACAGTATTTAAACCAAGGACAATGGCACTGGGTTTTGCTCCTACTGTATGTAATGACTTTGTGGGAGCCTAGTCTGTTTGGATGTTCACCTTCCTAGTACTGGATGGAGGGGGGAGGATCTTGGACTTCCCATAGGGCAGGGAACCCTGACTGCTCTTTGAACTGGAGAGGGAGGGGAAGGGAATGAGGGTAGCTGGACGGAAATGGGAGGAGGTGGAAATTTTTAATTAAATAATATAAATAAATAAAAAAGGAAAAAAAAGTATTTAATGATTAATCCTGATGATGATTAACGTTTTGGGCTACAAGACACATATATATTTTTGGGTTAAAGCCCAAACCTGAGCTGTCCAACCAATCCGCCCATCAATGGTCTATACATTCATCTCCAGGATCAGACCTGGTAAATATAAGAAAGTAGAGATGATCCTACTGAGCGGAGTAACCGAGACCCAGAAAAACAAATGCCACAGTGTTTTTCGTATCTGTGGCTCCTGTCTGAAAGTCTTCAGACATGCTACAAAATCCGAAGTAACTGCAGCAACCAGGAAGGTGGAAAGGGACATTGGAAGGGTGGTGTGTGGAAACAATAGAGAGAAGCATAGCAGGATAAAACCTGGAGTTTAAATGTCAAATCATTTCATGTACACAATAATTTCACATGTTATATTCCAGTATATAATGTTGCCGGACAAGCCTGCATGAAAATAAATTTTGTCATTACGCTGCAGTCGTTAATGCCCATAATGGAATCAATTCTCTCATTCCACTTTTATGTTTGTTTTAAGGATACAACTCAGGCAGTCAGTCAGGCATGTGTAGCGTATGTTACACACGGAGCCATCTTACCTGGCTCCTATTATGACTTCTTCAAGATAAATAATATATAAATATTTGGTGCAGTTAAAGAGTAGTAAACTCCATAGATCCCTCCACCTTATTTTCTTAGCACACAGAAGTCTCTTCCCACTCAGAAAGAAAATAACTAGTGCTGAACTCCAGTTTTCACTTGCTGCCTGAGTCAACCAGATCTAACCCAGGCAATAGGGCTTCCCAATCAATCCTGCTCTCAAGTCAAACCATGTGAAATTCTCTAGAGGACAAAAGATCATGTGATAGAAATAAAACAAAAGCAGCAGTTACCTGTGAATCTGATTAAGTAAACCAAGCCCTGCAAGTGAGGGACAAGTTGAACTTTCCTCCCCGACAAGGTCCTCCCAGAGCTCCAAGAGAAAAGGCAGAACTGAAATGCCTCTGAATGATACTCAAGCTCATGATTGTCAGCCCCTCCTCCTTACAGAAACTGTAAAGAGGAAACTGCATGATGAAAGCTGATGCTGACAGAAAGGAAAGAACCAACATATCATGTCAGATGCTGCAAATCATATCCATAATCAATATTTAAAAGCTAAGGTGAACATACCTGTGAGGGAGTGAAACCAGTGTCCTTAGCAAAACCAGTAGTAAAGAGAAGTGACTGATATTCCTCCACTCTTAATTTTATAAAAGGCTGTTGGAAAATTTTTCTTTTGCAACTATTGGAAAAAAATGTATTTCTTGTTTTTTAATTATGTTTATTATAGCTGAAATATGTTTTAAGATTCCTTTAAAGCGCTCACTTTAAAATCACTCCGCTGTGAAACTCTTGCTGTATATTCTTTTTTGCTTTTCATTCATAGAGAATGTTTACTGGGAATGTTGATGTCATTTTGTACGGAGGAGATTTTTGGGGGTTTTTTGTTGTTTTTATTTATTTATTGCTTTTGTTTGTTTGTTTGTTTGTTTGTTTTCTGACTCTTTGAGACAGGCTTTCTCTGGTTAACTGTTCTAGCGGTCCTGGAACTCACTTTGGTTTTTTTTGTTTGTTTGTTTGTTTGTTTCTTTCTTTCTTTCTTTCTTTCTTTCTTTCTTTTTCTTTTCAGTTTTTTGGGACAGAGTTTCTCTGTAGCTTTGGAGCCTATCCTGGAACTAATTCTTATAGACCCGGCTGGCATTAAACTTACAGAGATCCACCTACCTCTGTCCCCTGAGTGCTGGGATTAAAGATGTACTCCACCACCACACCTGGAACTCACTTTGTAAACCAAGCTGGCCTTGAACTCACAGAGATTCAACTGCCTCTAACTCTGAGATTAAAGGCACTTGTCACCACTTCCAGGCCCATCTAGAGAAGTTTTATTCATGGTACTGGGACATCAAATCTAAGACACTGAGCATGCTAAGCAAATGCTTTATCACTTAGCTATAGACATAGACTCTTTGTTTTGTTTTGTTAGTTTTTTGATTGGTTAATAGTTTGGTTGTATTTTTTGAGACTGTTGTTATATTCATGCTATGTAGCACAATCTGACCTCAAATTCACAGTCCTCTCGATTTGTCTCTTCAGTGCTAGGATTATAGTTGCATAATACTGTACCAATTTATACCATGTTTTTGATTTATATTTTCTAATAATCAGTTCACATTTCTATATTTCATAAATATTGATATACAAGATTTTAAAGCAATATACAATTATCAATCAGTTTTACATGGCTTTAATTAGAAATATCTGCTGCTGATCATTCAAGTTGTTTTATAATAGTTTGTTGTTAGTTTAAAAACATGTAATATACTTTAAAAAATACTTAGACATTTTATTCATGAAGTAAAGGAATTAAAGTAGATATACTTTTAAGGAACTCTGGTATAGATTATAATACTCCCGCTTGTTAAGTTATATAGTCTATCATTTAGTATACACAATATTCACAATTGATAATTTTAGAAATGAAATAAGGTGGATTTTTCTTCTATGTGAGTTTTGCTTTTGGTTTTGTGAATGATGATTTCTGGAAAGAAATTGTGTCAGCAAAGACAAACACTGATTAAAACTACAATGCAATAGAGAGGTTGGAACGTTGTAGATTTAGGGGTTATTTACCTTATCACAGGCTATGTTTAGCCCCCTAAGTAGCCTTTTTTGTGCACTGTGTCAGAACTAACATCCTGTGACTAATAGATAAAAAATTTTTTTAATGATATCAGCTTAGCAAACCACTAAGTGCAACAACCTGAAAGCAAGGAACTTCATCTGATGACCTGTACAAAAGCTTCCATCTTTCTGTAACCACATCTCTGATGTGGCCACCAATGTATGCTGAATTTGCCTTGATGTATAACTTTCTCTGTTCTGATTTATTTAATGACACAAAGTAACTAACTCCAGATGTATAAATAAAGCCTTCCAGAATACTCAGAATTTAGATTCAATGTGAACTCAGAAGGGCCTGCATTTTAGCTTGCCACAAGCATGAGATTGTACCTGGAGAAACATGAGTGGAAATACCAATTAAGCACTCTGACTTCAGATAACTTCGATCATTCACAAAGTCTTTGACTATAGCAATAGAAAAGTAGAACTTCTTTTCAGGCTTGCTGTGATTATTTAACAAGATATTAAAATGTTTTTTTGTTTAGTTTTCTTTGAGGCAGAGTCTCACTATGTACTCCTGGCTGGCCTGAAATTTGCTATGTAGAACTGGCTGTCCTCAAAATCATAGTGATTGCCTGACTCTGTTTAAAATTGTTGGGATTAAAGGTATGAGCCACCACATCAGCTTCACAAATAAAAATTTTAATCATAAACTGGAAATGGATAGTAGGCTTTCATTCAACATGAAACATTATATTTAAAGTCCCAAATTCCAGTTGTTCCTTACCACATAAATTTGAGCAAAACACTGAATCTTCAAACCTGTTTTTTTTTTTTTTACATGGTTATCTAGAGAATGTGTCATCTACTCTCTAGGGTTGGAATAACGGCCATCAGGAATATAGACAGAAGCACTTAGATTTCTAAAGAACATTTTTTATGCTTTCTAGCCTGTGGAAACTTCTCTAAGCCACAGTACGGTCTACATTTTCTACCTGACCTTGTCAAAGGGTGAAGGTGTTTGGAAGAACAGGATAAAGATGGCAGATGAGCCAAAGAGAAGAACTGAGAGATCCACTGCTACTCTAGAAAATCCTTGTTGTTGCCATCAGATCCAGGCTTTTATGCCACACTCCCTCGGAAATGTTAATGGTGCTGAGACGCTTTTCCATCCTTATCTCAGCTGAGAGGTTGTCATACCTACCACTGGGACTAACCACATGCAGGGCATGTTTCCTTATGTTTTCTACATATTGTATGCCTCCTCTAACATCAGGCAAACTCTGTGAGCAAGAACACCAGATCTGTTTTGTTCGTTATTATGACTGAAGCATGAACAGGAGATGCCTACCAGTGTGCTTGATGAAGGAGGAGTCAGTTAACAATAACTGAACACAGAGTGGGTAACTTTTTGATTCTGGACATAGACAGGAGGAGGCCAAGTCAAAGAGCTGCAGTTTCCTCTGAGTACTGTACAACTAAGCTCTGAATTTCTAGGGGAAAAAAAAAAGTAAAGTGTTAGTAAGCACAATTTGCATTAGAAGATAACATCACATCAGACATAACTGATAGACAGTTCCACTGAGATTCTTTGTTTAAAGTCCAGAACAAAATATGAAATATCAAAATTCACCTCAGCAAATTAATAAAACAGATAATGAGAAACCCAAAGAAATACTTTGTTTCCTTGAATTTTGTATTCTAAATTTATTTTTGTGCCTAATAACCCACACATACACACTCAAATATATATTCATCTTCCTGGATTGTTTGATGTAAATTTCTTTATTTGAAAAAAACACAACTGCCTGTTCCTTTATATTGAGAGAGATTCAACCCTAGTTAGACATCAAACCTTCTAGTTGGATCCTCAGACATCAGTGCCGTCATCATTTTACAGCTACAAGCTGTTTGTCCTGTACTAGGCTGAGGTGAAGGACACCTGCAGTAGCCACATTCCCACAGGAAGAATGAGCTGAATCACTGTCTTCACCAGGAAGACTCTATGATCTTGATCAGCTTCACACCTCTTAGTATTTGTCTTAAGGTAGCCTTTTCGTAATACTGAAATATGGTAAATTTCACAGCTTATAAAAAAACAAAAAGAGCACTATTTTGAGATTTCCTGTGTCACTAACCACACCCCATGTGTCCTACTATCTACAATTATAGAAGTTATAATTCTGTATTATCATGCCTACTCACATCGTCCTTGGTGGGGCACAAGCACTGAGAGCAGGGAGATGAGAAAGGTGCCTCAGGAACTCAGAATGAGTTGGAGAATTCAGACAGATATCTGGCCTTTCAAAACTCATGAATAAAATTTACTTATGGAAAACACAGTTAAACACCAATTCATAAAGATTTTGCTCTTTTGTCCCTATCCTCTCACTATATCATAGTTCAGAAGAGAGACTATCAGTAGCTCTCCAACTCCACTCTGTGTGTTGTAAAGAGGCCGATTATTTGTACTTGGCTGTTCAGCCCTGAAATAATCACACCGAAACCATAATATTTGCAATACTCTTTGGCCAATAGATTAAGCATATTTCTGGATAACTCATTTCTTTAACACATTTCAATTAATCTATGTGCCATGTTGCTCTTCCTTACTGTGTGAAGTTCTAGCATCTGTCTCTGGTGGGGTTACATGGCCTCTCTTGACTCCACTGTAGTTTAGTTTTAGTTAATCCTGCCTAGCTCTGCTCTACCCTATCACAGCCTCAAATACACTTCTTCATTAACCAGTGGTATTCATAGCATGCAGTGGGGAATCCCACATTATCTGTGGAGTCAGAAGACTCAGTTTGTCCTCCTCAAAACACTCTTCTTTTTAAGTTTAATTGTTTTTGTTTGCTTCTGGTGAGTAGGCTGATTTAGTTCAGGATGACCCAGAACTGACTATGTAGCTGAGACTGGCCTGGACTCTTGATTCTCCTCCCTCCAAACTGTGAGTTCTGTGACTACAAGGTGAGCCACTGAGTGCAGCACCAACATTGTTCATGGCAAACAGGATACTAAGCCAGGACCTACAATGAACAAAGCCAACAGCTGTCTGAATACCTAACTAAATCAGTATTACACAGTAAATAAATAAACAATATAATATCTAGTCGTATCACTTAAGTGAAGAAAAAATCAGCAAATAGTTATTAGGTAGATAGAATGGCACTGTTCACAATTGTTACAGGATTATAATGTGTAAAAAAAAGTTTCTGTCCCTCCTGGTCCCACAGCCATTCAGTCACAAAGAAGCACCCAGAGGCTTATATTAATTGTAAACTACTATTGGTCTTTTAGCTCAGTCTTATTATTAACTAACTCTTACAGCTTAAATTAACCTCCTGTAGGAAGTCCTACAGTGAGTAGTTACCCAACAACTGGGGTGTGGCTTCTTATAATATTTATGCGAATGTAGAGCATGTGTCCAGCCTCTTTTCCAGCTGCGGAATTCAGTTTCTGATCTCCGTTCCAGCAGAGGATTCTAATTTGTGAGTCTACCCCTAAATAAATAGCTGTCTAGTTCTCAACTCTGAGCTAGTGTGGGATTTCATCTAAGCATCCTTCTTCATCTGGCACCCATGTGGATTTGGACTCCACACCTACTGGGTAGATGGCCTACAGGCCTAGCCAGTCCATGGCCCAGACACACTAGGCTTTTTTTTTTTTTTACCTAAACAGTTTTTTGTAGAACCCCCAGCACAGTGGCGTTCACTGGATGTGGCAACTTGAAAATTACTCAAGCACATTCACAACTGTCACGTTCCCCGGCATGGTTCCCTGGCAAGGTTCTTTGCCTCATGGTGACTTGTGCAACTTTCGGTTTCTGCTCCCTACCCATGAGATCTAGGTTTCTTGTTACGTGTATGGAATTGATTTAATTGTTTTTAAATTGTCGAGCAAAGCATATTTTCCAGTATTTAACCAGTACCAAGGTGGGAAACTAAAGCGGCTCAGGATCATTTCTGTCACCACCGTGACTCCGCAAACACATCTGCTGGACAATAAAGACTGCAGTTTTACGGATCACACAACAGATAATTAATAAATCAATATGTCAGACTACATTAATATTGAAACTTTTAGCAGCATTTTTGCTAATACTATGGATTTTATTATGCAAGGCTGACATGGTTATGGTAATACTTCAATTTATTGGGTATTGGGACTCAGGTTTTTTTCTTCATATTCTATCATGAATGAAGAATATGACACTTTTAGGAATGATCCAGTATTTACAGATAAATAATGAACAGCTAGTTGATAGAATTAAGACCATTGAAAATCAAAAGTTACCTGAAAAAAATAATACTATTAAAAAGGCTAACATTAATTTGACAGACAAAATTGGATCCATATCTAAGGGTACAAAGCACTTATCTGAATGAATTAATACTGTTGAATTTGATTATCTAAATTTGTTAAGAAGTTATGATAAGTTAGCAGATAGAGTATCTCTCCAGGAAATCAATCTGCACACTATTCAAGTAATGTCCAAGGATGAGATGTTATCTTTAAAGGAGAAACTTCAGACCTTGGAATTCACATGTGCAGAATAAGGACCAGAGACTAGGTGCCTCAATGAAATTACTAGAAATATATATAGGCCAGGAAATTCTGGCTTTACAAAAGACAATAATAAAAAGATTAGAAATAATTGATGAAATTATTGGAGCTGATGAACAGGGAAAGAAGGCCTAAGGACAGGATTCAACATGGCCAGTAGCTGTCAGAGATGACTTACCCAGGATTTTAGCTTCCTACCCTGTAAACTACTCTCAAAAAACATCAAGTTCTAAAGGACTAAAACAATCCAAAAAAGGTAGATGGATACCTATAGGAATGATCGATCTAAATGAAGTTAAGCAAGCTGTTGTAACATATGGGAGATGATAAAGACATGGTCTTCTAGCATCAAAGCAATGCCACATGATTTGATTCAGTTAGTTTCAGCAGTCCTGGATGATGGGCCTCAATTAATGTTTAGAATTTATTTCAGAGAAGAAGATGAGGGACAAAGGGTATTCTCCCATGTTGCAAACTAAATAACATAATGTAAGCCATGTGAAACATTCTGAAAGCCCCTTGTTAATTGAAATTTTACTTAACACAAGGATTCTAATATCAGAGTTCTAGATGATTACCAAAAAGAATTAAATATATATTCACACAGTGACTAATACAAATTCGCATAAGAAGTTCATTAATAATGGTTAAAACTTAGAAACACACCATGTATGGATGTGTGAATGACAAAATATTGCAGAAAATTTGAGTAATAGAAAGTGTTTAGTAACGAAAACAATGAATCACTAACCCCTGAAATAAGATTGAGTTAGATAAATAAAAATAATAAAAATTATAATAATAACAATAAAAGATGCAAAAATATGGAGCCAATCACAAATTTTTACTTAGTTTATGAAACTATGGAATGCTTAATTAATTTACAGTACAAGGGAACATACATCTGCTTACCTGGGCATAGGTTGAAAGGCCAAGGATTACAAAATAACTTTGGGTGGTAAAAGTAATTTTCCTGTTAAGTTTTTATTGTTATCTTAGGGTTTCTATTGCTACAATGAAACACCATGACCAAAACACTTTGGGAGGAAAGAAATTGTTTTGCTAACATTTCAAATAGCAGTCCATCAATGAAGGAAGTCAAGGCAGGCACTAAAACCTGGCAGGGGCCAGGAGGCAGAAGCTGACACAGAGACCACGTAGAAATGCTGGTTACTGAAAGCTCCCCATAGTTTGCTCAGCTTCCTTTCTTATGGAATTTAGGAACACTAGTCCCAGGACAGAATCACTCACAACCTGGTGGGACCCTCCCATCAATCACTAATCCAGAAAATTCCCTATGGGTTTGCATACAGCCAGATCTTCTTGAGGCACTTTCTCAAGTGAGATTCCTCCCCCCCGCCTCAGATCCACCTAACTTGTGTCAAGTTGACATACAATGAGTCTACACAATTGTTTTTAAAGAGCTGTACATAGTTTGTAATATTCACATTTCACGTGACTTAAACTGAGTGCATTTTGTTACATATATACTACAAGATAAATTTTGATAATTTTTAATGACAAGATAAAAACCAGACATCACAACTCAATAACAACTTTATATCTAAAGGACATTACAAGTGCAAGCATAGATGATAGTGAACATGAGCAAATATTGACAGTGATGTGATGTAGAAAACTGACAAATATGAATATGGGTTATAGAATAGATCATATTACTTGATAAATACTAAATATCTTAAGCTTTATAGTTTTAGTATGATGCTAAAAATGCTTGTCTCTAGAAAATATTTAAGTTTAGTGTTATTATTACCATCAACATTATTATTTTTATTCATGAGAAGTCTCACTCTGTAGCCCTTAACTACCTCAAACCTACTATGCAGTCTAGGTTGTACCCAAACTCATGTACCTGAAAAGAACTGAGTTTGAGCCATAACATCCAGTTGCCCTCAACTAATATTACTGCATCTATGTGATCCCAACTTATGAGCAAATGTCAAATAAAGAGAGAGAGAGAGAGAGACAGAGAGAGACAGAGAGAGACAGAGAGAGAGAGACAGAGAGAGAGAGACAGAGGGAGAGGATGAGAACACATAAAAACTATAGATGGGTGTATGAGTTCCTTAAACTATCCTGGCCACTATTTGTCAAATCTGGGAATATATATTACAGCAAAGAAATGATGTGGGAGTGTCATATCAATCTGTTGATTTCATTGGTTAAACATTAAAGATACTGCTTGGCTGGCCCTGATAGGTTAAAACATAGGTGGGAGGAGTAAACAGAATAAGATGCTGGGCGGAAGAGGAAGTGAGGCAGACTCTGCTCTGGTTCCGGAGAGACTCGACAGCTCTGTACTCTGGATCAGAGACACCATGCTCCGCTCTCCCCGCTCTCCCGATAGCTCTGCTCTCTGAGGCACATGCGATGAAGCTCCGACCCAAGATATTTCAACAGATGGCTGCCCAAATGTGAGGATAACTGAATCCACAAAAACCTGAGAAAGCTTGGGAAAGAATGGAATGAAGCATGTTTTCTTGGTAGCAACAATTTTTCAGGTCTACTCTGCTTGCTAGAGGCAAGCAAGCACTCTCATCTAAGAGAGGCTTCCTGACTCAGCTTCAGCTGCAAAACCCTGCAGCTCATTGAGAGGTCCTGCCACGAAACACTTAAATGGTGTTGACAAAAAGCTGAACGCATGCTTTTCGGTTTTCAGCCGTAGCAGGAAAAAAGCTGTGCTGTTTTAAAATGCCGGCTTTCTGGGCCGTCCTGCCAGGGCAAACTCTGACTGAGGCAGGAGGGCCAACTACCGAGAGAGGACTTGACTGTTGTCTGGTGTAGCTCCCTTGCTGGCAGGGACCTTGAAATGCCATAGAGTTGTGGCAGTAAACATGGCTACAACCAGTACCTCTGCCATGAGGCTGGAAAGCTAAGGAATGGACTGGATCTACCTGGCAAAGCCACGGCTTTAATTCCACTCATATTGCTCAGTAATTTAAAGGCTCATGTGGTCAGAAAAGGAGAGATATACAGTAAAGAGATTCAAAGACAAAGAAAATTTTAAATGATTTACAGTGCTAAAAATGTATGCAGACTAAAAGTTAAAATTCTTAAAGTAAAAAGAAAAGTAAGAAAAAGAGAAGTTGTGTGTGGTAGTACACGCCTTTAATCCCAAAGCTTGGGAGGCAGAGGGAGATTGATTGACCTCTGTGATTTCAAGGTGTTGTAGGACAGGCCTTTAATCCCAGTGCCTAGAAGGCAGAGACAAACAGATCTCTGTGAGTTCAAGGTGTAGTAGCAAACACCTTTAATCCCAATGCCTGGGAGGCAGAGACAGGCGGATCTCTGAGAGTTCAAGGAGAGCCTGGTCTACAGAGTTATTCCAGGTCAAAGAGATACAGAGAATATAAAAAAAAGTAAAAATAAACGAAATAGAGGTTAAAATAAAGTGTACAAAGATGGAAAATACACAGAGAATCTTGATACTGTATACTATTATGCTCTCTTTGAATTGTTTGAATGCTGAGGAAGGAGCAACAGCTGCTAAAAGATATTTGTTTATAAATGCTGCTGAACTAATCCAACGTAGAGATTTTGATGCCTTGACTTTGAAAT